>NW_027507427.1:0-40304 GCF_052324685.1 Brachyhypopomus gauderio
TCACTGCATTCCTGCAGTCTACTTGCTGCTGCTGGCTCCTGTAACTTGGCATCTTTTTGCCTTCACAAGTGCATCGATATTAGGTGTCAAATCCTGAGTAGCAGCACATTTAACAATGTCATTCAAGTGTTTATTTGTTAACCTTGAGCGCTGCTTTGTTTTATTATTGTTCATTACAGAGAACACCTGTTCACAAAGATAAGTAGTCCCAAACATGGATAGAACTTATGCAGCCATGGCTGTTAATTTGGGGTAACCTGGCACGAGATATTGATAAAACGTATTCAATTCCACGGACCCAAATTTATCCTTCATAGCAGAATCGCTTCATAGCGGAATTGCATCCTTTGACTGAAGCTTTAACTCGTGTCAGTGCTGCATGCTGTCATTTACTTTCCTCTAGCGACCAGAGAGAGCTTTTGATTTGTATTCATTTTTTAAAAATCACAACTTTTGATAGAAATGAGCTAGAGACTTGATTCATTTTTTGACATACTCAGAAATTTATGCCGGGCCGTATTAAATAATCCAACGGGCCGGGTCCGGCCCGCGGGGCCCTATCTTTCACATGCCTGCTCTACATCTTACTCTCATCTTTCTCAGACCATGCCATTCTTCACATCAACTCTGCTCCTGTCTTGCAGCTTCAATCCTCTGCCCCATGCTCAATCACACTTCCAGGGACTTAACATGCACTTCTTCCTCTTCTCACAAAACATACGCACATTCTCATCGTCCCAGCCTATAGTTTTCCATAGCAAGGGGTGCTTGACTGGGGGCACCTGGGATGTTCACAATTTCTCTCACTGCTGCTGGCTTATCATGGAATCAAACCACACTCCCTGCCTCTACAGGCCCAAAAGCACATTCAACTAATGGGACTGCAGTTCACATGCCCATTGTTGTAACCAGAGGGGCAATTACAGGACTAAAACTTCTTATAGACCTCTGACACTCTTAGCATGGCAACATTGGGCATTTCTCCATCCAACGCTTTATAATGTCAACTTCTGAAAATATTAAAAGCAAAAACGTGTATAACCATTAAATCAAATTACTGCCACAATATAATCTAAACTTCATTACACATCACATGGATCAAAGGTAATATTTTTTTATTTTTTTATTTGCCTTTATTTAACCAGGTTAGTCCCTTGAGATACAAGATCTCTTTTACAAGAGAGACCTGGCCAAGAGAGACCGAGCAGCAGCACAAATTACAACATTCAAGATACATTCAAAATCTCACATAAAATTTATTAAAACACGCACACACAGATGATGTGGACCTGACTGATTTTATCAGAGTCTTAAATCTGTTCAAAGAAACAAGGTCCTTGATTTTTATATCAGCCTGTAACCGGTTCCATGTGTATGGAGCAGCAAAACTAAAAGCAGTCTTTCCTAGCTCTGTTCGAGCTCTAGGAACAGCAAGTTGCAAAAACTCACTCGAACGAAGACTGAGCAGACTTTGCCTTCTATTCAGAAGACAACATAAATAATTAGGCAAATTCCCAATTAGTGCTTTGTAAATAAAAACATACCAATGTGCAAAACGTCGTGCCTGCAACGAAGTCCAATTCACTTTTGTATATAACAAACAATGATGAGTAAGAGGTCGACAGTTTGTTATAAATCGCAAAGCACTATGATACACACTGTCCAGTATGCTCAAACAGTGCACAGGAGCATTCATATACAAAATATCTCCATAATCTAATACAGGCATGAACGTTGCTTCAACTAACTTCTTTTTTACAATAAAAGAAAAACAAGATTTATTTCTATAATAAAAACCTAACAAAAGTCTAAGCTTTTTAATTAGATGTTGAATATAAGGTTTAAAAGATAACTTATATATATAACCTCACACAGTCAGCAGTTGAATTCCTTGGTTTTCGAACCTCCATTTCTCCAACGGGTCCCGGCTTCACACCCTAAAAGTAGGGACACATTTAGCACTGTTTTAATGGTGGCTACATATGGATGAACATACATGTGACATACAAACTGACATGCTAGGTAACTCGCTGCTCGGTGTCTGTGCAGCTTTGGACTGGGGGTACAGCAGGAATATCTAGCTGAGAATAGTGTGCAGTCTGATAAAGAAGGGCAACCAAATGATTGCACAGGGCACATCCTGCCACACAGGAGCAATGGGTGCTCACCAAAATGACAGGGCTCGAGTGTTTTAACACCATCTAAGGAGAAAAAATATATTAAAATATCTGTTAACATTTTATTGAACAGCAGTAATTGAGCAAAAATAAATAAGTCAGGTAAAGTTTCCCAAATTAGTTGACTGTACACATCCACTTTAATTCACTGAAGGTAGAGAGATAAAATATGTAGGCACATGCAAAAGCTTGGGCACCAAATACCATGTTTTATTGATGCTATAGATTTAGTCAATGTGATTAGTGAAGGGTGTGATTGGAGATGACCACACCTTCAATATTTAATCAGCTTTGCTTATATTATGGCAGTAATCTGATGTAGTGGTTATACACTTCTATACACTTATACATTAAAGGAGTGGTTCCCAAACGTTTTCTGCCGTGCCCCCCATTAATAGATGAGAATAATTTTGCGCCCCCCACTGCGCCCAATATTTTGTTGAGTGAGAACAGGATATTTTGTTTTGCCAGAACAGGAACAACTGTATGTGAAGTCCCTGGAAGTCTTATTCAGCAAAGACCACAGGATTAAGGCTGCTTTTGCTTCTTTAGTTCAGACTGCCATATTTAAATATCTTGCGAAAAAACAGTAATTGTTATGACTGATTAGTGCATGTTTGTACATACATACATACATACATATATACACAAACACTTGTGTGTGTGTGTGTAACCATTGATCCTACTCTCAAGTCATGTGGCTTTTCACTTTTCCTCATAGACCTATGACAAACTGCCCTCACGCGGACCTCTCCTGTCACCTTGTTTTTCATTGACACTGTGCAGGGGGGAAGATGAATAAAAATAAAAATTTAATGATATGCTACTTACACAGCAGCTTCATAGTTAGCTAGCTAAAACAAACATCTCAATAGTAAGTAATAGCTTCTGGTCTGTCAAGGTAAATTTATTGATACAATCACTAACGTTAACATGGATACGAGGAAGCGTTTGCTAACCATACTTTATTAGATGCAGCACAATATACTCTCATCTTTCTCAGACCATGCCATTCTTCACATCAACTCTGCTCCTGTGTTGCAGCTTCAATCCTCTGGCCCATGCTCAATCACACTTCCAGGGACTTAACATGCACTTCTTCCTCTTCTCACAAAACATACGCACATTCTCATCGTCCCAGCCTATAGTTTTGGATAGCAAGGGGTGCTTGAGTGGGGGCACCTGGGATGTTCACAATTTCTCTCACTGCTGCTGGCTTATGATGGAATGAAACCACACTCCCTGCCTCTACAGGCCCAAAAGCACATTCAACTAATGGGACTGCAGTTCACATGCCCATTGTTGTAACCAGAGGGGCAATTACAGGACTAAAACTTCTTATAGACCTCTGACACTCTTAGCATGGCAACATTGGGCATTTCTCCATCCAACGCTTTATAATGTGAACTTCTGAAAAATATTAAAAGCAAAAACGTGTATAACCATTAAATCAAATTACTGCCACAATATAATCTAAACTTCATTACACATCACATGGATCAAAGGTAATATTTTTTTATTTTTTTATTTGCCTTTATTTAACCAGGTTAGTCCCTTGAGATACAAGATCTCTTTTACAAGAGAGACCTGGCCAAGAGAGACCGAGCAGCAGCACAAATTACAACATTCAAGATACATTCAAAATCTCACATAAAATTTATTAAAACACGCACACACAGATGATGTGGACCTGACTGATTTTATCAGAGTCTTAAATCTGTTCAAAGAAACAAGGTCCTTGATTTTTATATCAGCCTGTAACCGGTTCCATGTGTATGGAGCAGCAAAACTAAAAGCAGTCTTTCCTAGCTCTGTTCGAGCTCTAGGAACAGCAAGTTGCAAAAACTCACTCGAACGAAGACTGAGCAGACTTTGCCTTCTATTCAGAAGACAACATAAATAATTAGGCAAATTCCCAATTAGTGCTTTGTAAATAAAAACATACCAATGTGCAAAACGTCGTGCCTGCAACGAAGTCCAATTCACTTTTGTATATAACAAACAATGATGAGTAAGAGGTCGACAGTTTGTTATAAATCGCAAAGCACTATGATACACACTGTCCAGTATGCTCAAACAGTGCACAGGAGCATTCATATACAAAATATCTCCATAATCTAATACAGGCATGAACGTTGCTTCAACTAACTTCTTTTTTACAATAAAAGAAAAACAAGATTTATTTCTATAATAAAAACCTAACAAAAGTCTAAGCTTTTTAATTAGATGTTGAATATAAGGTTTAAAAGATAACTTATATATATAACCTCACACAGTCAGCAGTTGAATTCCTTGGTTTTCGAACCTCCATTTCTCCAACGGGTCCCGGCTTCACACCCTAAAAGTAGGGACACATTTAGCACTGTTTTAATGGTGGCTACATATGGATGAACATACATGTGACATACAAACTGACATGCTAGGTAACTCGCTGCTCGGTGTCTGTGCAGCTTTGGACTGGGGGTACAGCAGGAATATCTAGCTGAGAATAGTGTGCAGTCTGATAAAGAAGGGCAACCAAATGATTGCACAGGGCACATCCTGCCACACAGGAGCAATGGGTGCTCACCAAAATGACAGGGCTCGAGTGTTTTAACACCATCTAAGGAGAAAAAATATATTAAAATATCTGTTAACATTTTATTGAACAGCAGTAATTGAGCAAAAATAAATAAGTCAGGTAAAGTTTCCCAAATTAGTTGACTGTACACATCCACTTTAATTCACTGAAGGTAGAGAGATAAAATATGTAGGCACATGCAAAAGCTTGGGCACCAAATACCATGTTTTATTGATGCTATAGATTTAGTCAATGTGATTAGTGAAGGGTGTGATTGGAGATGACCACACCTTCAATATTTAATCAGCTTTGCTTATATTATGGCAGTAATCTGATGTAGTGGTTATACACTTCTATACACTTATACATTAAAGGAGTGGTTCCCAAACGTTTTCTGCCGTGCCCCCCATTAATAGATGAGAATAATTTTGCGCCCCCCACTGCGCCCAATATTTTGTTGAGTGAGAACAGGATATTTTGTTTTGCCAGAACAGGAACAACTGTATGTGAAGTCCCTGGAAGTCTTATTCAGCAAAGACCACAGGATTAAGGCTGCTTTTGCTTCTTTAGTTCAGACTGCCATATTTAAATATCTTGCGAAAAAACAGTAATTGTTATGACTGATTAGTGCATGTTTGTACATACATACATACATACATATATACACAAACACTTGTGTGTGTGTGTAACCATTGATCCTACTCTCAAGTCATGTGGCTTTTCACTTTTCCTCATAGACCTATGACAAACTGCCCTCACGCGGACCTCTCCTGTCAGCTTGTTTTTCATTGACACTGTGCAGGGGGGAAGATGAATAAAAATAAAAATGTAATGATATGCTACTTACACAGCAGCTTCATAGTTAGCTAGCTAAAACAAACATCTCAATAGTAAGTAATAGCTTCTGGTCTGTCAAGGTAAATTTATTGATACAATCACTAACGTTAACATGGATACGAGGAAGCGTTTGCTAACCATACTTTATTAGATGCAGCACAATATAACTAAAAAAAGATGCCTTAATTGTCAAATTTGATCAAGCCAGTCCAAAGATATTCAGTTAGCTCGTTAGTTTCCTGTTTACTTCCTAGAATCGTCAGCGGGCGTCATATGCCGACTTGAAGCTGATTGGTTTATGCAAAATAGTAATGCATTGTGGTAGCGAAATCTTATTTTTGCACAGGGAAAAATGGAATAATGTTTGAACAGTTAATGTAGAACTAGAATATATGTAATATAGGACTATTCTGTTTCCTAAAATATATTTAGGTTAATATACTTTTTGGCATACCGTCCTCGAAACATATATGAATTTGCAGCGCTTTATATCCTGCACATACGGTCTAAACCCGGTTGCCAGATTCGCCGTTTTCACTCCAAATTGGGCTTGTTTGAAACTCCTTCAAAGTTTTTCGTTTTTGGGCTACTTTTCACTTGGCCCACCGCGGGACTTGCAAGTCAACAATAACAATCCATGGCGATATAATACTTAAATAGTCTCAATTTTAACACTCTAACACTTTGGGCTACTTTTGGCTTCTGACGGGCGCATTTTACACTGACTTTGGCCGGAATATTTATGTACGACCTGCCAACCCTGGCCACACTTCGCTCGTGTTGACTGCAAGTGCACCAACTTATCAGTCCACAGAGACAAGCTGGAGCCTTACAAGTGATTGGAACCTCTTCTAACCAATACTTTACTTCCTTCTGAAGCTAACCAGCCCTCATTTGCCACGATTGCTCAATTATATTTTTTTATTGAGCCCTCGGAAAGTCGCGCTTCATTTCCAATGTGGGTCCGCTAGCATAGCAACATAAGCTAACCTTTGCTAACCTAAGCCAAGCTCCCCAGAACACACTATTCGGCGAAACTGAAGCAGTCGTGGATTATTTTGTTCGTTTTTATTCTGATTGTGGATACTTTTGAACATAAACCGATAACTTTTTATGGAATATATGAGCAATTTTCGGCATTTTCGCCAACCCGGAAGTGAGACCGTACACCCGCTACGACGCGACTCGGTGTACTCGTGAGTAAAAATTGATAATTTTTCATAAGCGATATTGTACAAAATATATATTCTAATACTGTCTATAATCTAATGTTTAGTATTGGAGCTTTTGAGTGCTGGAGTACTCTGTATCGTGTCGGATGCTACCGGAGTTGGCTACGGTAGCTTGCATAGCCTGTCGGACTATATTGGACATAAATGTCATATCATATAACGTTCATAATTGGACATGGAATTTATTCATTGGAATTTTCTGGTCTTTCTGTAATATGTGCAACGTTGTTGTTTGAAATAGCTCATCGGTTTCGTGTATGGAATTTGTTAGCATGTTGGCTTGGTTGGCCAAGGGTGTGTACTGGCTGTGGCATACATTGGAATGTTGAACTTGACATTCCTTGGAACAAAGTGGAATAACTTTGCAATGCTTGCATGGATTTGCTCCATTTTTTCTGTGTTATTAGAAAAGACCATAGCGAAATATATTTCAAATTTATAGACTGAATGGAATGGAGCTATGTGAATATACATGCTTGTGATGCTCAAGGTCAAGTGCATTTCTGACATTCCTGGCATATTAGCATCTGTAATAGAGGTTCTAAAATAAAACAAACCAAGGAATATGGTATTGAAGTGAATCAATATGTTCCCCCAACTGTCTACTTCAGTTTGAGCCATGAATTATCATTTCCCTATATGTACAACTTGAGATATCTAGTTTTATAGTGGACTATGTCGGGAATCTGAGGAATTTTAAAAATGGCCGCCTGGAATGTGTGCACAATAGAGTTAAAATGATCTAAAAAGGTGAGCTTCTGAACAAAAATACTGGATATGACTGATTAGTTTTTGATCAGTGTATCTTAATAATCCATCTACTGTCTTTGCAGGTTTGCAACCTACAACCACCTGATGGCCTTCTGGGAACTGATTGAACCTGCAACACATCAGATGATACGGGTCACCAACTCCAAACCTACAGTTTCTTTTAGGGTCTGTCTGCATTTGGATGCCCAAAGACAAAGTACAGGCCTACCTGCCAGAGGAGTTTGGGAATTTTCAGGACACACAAGTTATCCTGGATTGTACAGAGCTCTGCTGCCAAACACCATCATCCCTGCTGTTACAGAGTGAAGTCTTTTCCAATTATAAGTCTCATTGTACCTTCAAGGCCTTAATTGGAATGGCACCCCATGGTGCCATAACCTTTGTGTCTGGACTCTATGCTGGGTCTATTAGTGACAGGGAGATGTTCAGACAGTCAGGAATTATTCCTCTACTTACCCCTGACATGGCAATAATGGTGGATAAGGGCTTCCTGGTAGACGATCTTGTACCATGTAAGATCCACAGGCCAGTTTTCCTGAAAAGGTGCACACGAATGTCTGCACATGACGTAAAACACACACAGTCCGTAGCCAGGCTCAGGGTACATGTTGAACGGTGCATCCGACGAGTAAAGGAGCACAAATTGTTTGACACCGTCATCCCCATGTCTATTTCAGGCAGCATAAATCAGCTATTTACTGTATCTTGTCTGCTTGTGAACTATCAGAATGGACCACTTGTAAAGACATGGAGCAAATTTTAGAATGTATGCATTTAAATATCGAAAATATGTAAATATGTTTTGATGCTTTAATATTACTGGTCTTAATAACCTGCTGTAATAAACCTTGGCTTGGAGAATCAAAAATCCTTCTCATATTTTTTTTATGTCTGCACTTAAAGGAAGACATAAAAACAGTGGAATTAATGCATTGACAGAAAAAACAAACAAATCACTTCTTAATGAACAACAGATAATTAATCTGACACTATACAGGTAATCATTGTATTTATGTTTTACTGCAAACACTTTTGTATGTAATGGTAAAAGAAAAAATGATCCGCTTTTTCTCTAATGGTGTGCATCACTTCTTGATTTTTGTAAACTCGCTCAACTAGTGTGTCCTCCTGAGCACACACAACAAAATCACACCATTCTAAACCAGTCAAGAGGATCTGTCCCTGAACTTGCCAGCAGTACTTGTGTTGCCTCCGAAGTTTCAAAGCACCGCTTGACATTTTCAGATAGGGGCAGTCCACATAACTCTGAATGTTGGGGCATTTGACTTCTAAGAGTCCAAATGGTGGATTCTCAGAGGGATCGAAGATTACTCCATCAGGGGAACAACCCAGCCATGGAGCATCAGGGTGAATGACAAACCCACATGGTGAATAATTCACATTTTTCAGAATGCAGTACTCTTGAACTGCAACTGGCTCCATATGAATTCCTCCCCTCATGTCCTTGGTCTGGACAGTTCCCCTGTAGATTCTCTCTGCCAAATTCTCTGCAGAAGTATGTCCTCGAACATGGTTTGCCTCATGGAAACGTGTAGATCAGGCATGTCAAACTCAGTTTGGCTGTGGGGCCGGATCCAGACCTTCTGTTCTTAGGTGAGCCGGATCAGTAACTACAAATCAACTCCAAATATTTCGCTTTATTTTTCAGTACTATGCTTTATCATTCAGCCTACATTTTATAATCATGGATGAAAAGGGATCTTTTCTAAGCACAACACATTAAAACAATGAAAAAAAAAAAGATTTTCATGTTTGACGGTGAATGTGTTAACAACTGGTTTATTTTAACAGTTGAGTGAATGCAGTTTTATACCTGAAGCAACTCACCACATTAACAAACTCAAGTGGGAGCTATGAAAAAAACATTTTCGCCTTAATAGTCATACTGCTTTGAAATAAATAAAAAAAGAAATACAAATAAAAGTTATAGCAGTGCATGGGTAATAAAATTAGACTACATCAGATCAAACTACTAGGCTGGGCCTACTGAAGCTGAGAACATACTGCACAATATTAATTATCTTTAATATGAAACCAGATGAATCTTATTTTTAATGATCTGTATTCATGAGTGCAAACAAATTTCGTGTCATCACACTTTTTTTCTCTCTCTCTCACTGCATTCCTGCAGTCTACTTGCTGCTGCTGGCTCCTGTAACTTGGCATCTTTTTGCCTTCACAAGTGCATCGATATTAGGTGTCAAATCCTGAGTAGCAGCACATTTAACAATGTCATTCAAGTGTTTATTTGTTAACCTTGAGCGCTGCTTTGTTTTATTATTGTTCATTACAGAGAACACCTGTTCACAAAGATAAGTAGTCCCAAACATGGATAGAACTTATGCAGCCATGGCTGTTAATTTGGGGTAACCTGGCACGAGATATTGATAAAACGTATTCAATTCCACGGACCCAAATTTATCCTTCATAGCAGAATCGCTTCATAGCGGAATTGCATCCTTTGACTGAAGCTTTAACTCGTGTCAGTGCTGCATGCTGTCATTTACTTTCCTCTAGCGACCAGAGAGAGCTTTTGATTTGTATTCATTTTTTAAAAATCACAACTTTTGATAGAAATGAGCTAGAGACTTGATTCATTTTTTGACATACTCAGAAATTTATGCCGGGCCGTATTAAATAATCCAACGGGCCGGGTCCGGCCCGCGGGGCCCTATCTTTCACATGCCTGCTCTACATCTTACTCTCATCTTTCTCAGACCATGCCATTCTTCACATCAACTCTGCTCCTGTCTTGCAGCTTCAATCCTCTGCCCCATGCTCAATCACACTTCCAGGGACTTAACATGCACTTCTTCCTCTTCTCACAAAACATACGCACATTCTCATCGTCCCAGCCTATAGTTTTCCATAGCAAGGGGTGCTTGACTGGGGGCACCTGGGATGTTCACAATTTCTCTCACTGCTGCTGGCTTATCATGGAATCAAACCACACTCCCTGCCTCTACAGGCCCAAAAGCACATTCAACTAATGGGACTGCAGTTCACATGCCCATTGTTGTAACCAGAGGGGCAATTACAGGACTAAAACTTCTTATAGACCTCTGACACTCTTAGCATGGCAACATTGGGCATTTCTCCATCCAACGCTTTATAATGTCAACTTCTGAAAAATATTAAAAGCAAAAACGTGTATAACCATTAAATCAAATTACTGCCACAATATAATCTAAACTTCATTACACATCACATGGATCAAAGGTAATATTTTTTTATTTTTTTATTTGCCTTTATTTAACCAGGTTAGTCCCTTGAGATACAAGATCTCTTTTACAAGAGAGACCTGGCCAAGAGAGACCGAGCAGCAGCACAAATTACAACATTCAAGATACATTCAAAATCTCACATAAAATTTATTAAAACACGCACACACAGATGATGTGGACCTGACTGATTTTATCAGAGTCTTAAATCTGTTCAAAGAAACAAGGTCCTTGATTTTTATATCAGCCTGTAACCGGTTCCATGTGTATGGAGCAGCAAAACTAAAAGCAGTCTTTCCTAGCTCTGTTCGAGCTCTAGGAACAGCAAGTTGCAAAAACTCACTCGAACGAAGACTGAGCAGACTTTGCCTTCTATTCAGAAGACAACATAAATAATTAGGCAAATTCCCAATTAGTGCTTTGTAAATAAAAACATACCAATGTGCAAAACGTCGTGCCTGCAACGAAGTCCAATTCACTTTTGTATATAACAAACAATGATGAGTAAGAGGTCGACAGTTTGTTATAAATCGCAAAGCACTATGATACACACTGTCCAGTATGCTCAAACAGTGCACAGGAGCATTCATATACAAAATATCTCCATAATCTAATACAGGCATGAACGTTGCTTCAACTAACTTCTTTTTTACAATAAAAGAAAAACAAGATTTATTTCTATAATAAAAACCTAACAAAAGTCTAAGCTTTTTAATTAGATGTTGAATATAAGGTTTAAAAGATAACTTATATATATAACCTCACACAGTCAGCAGTTGAATTCCTTGGTTTTCGAACCTCCATTTCTCCAACGGGTCCCGGCTTCACACCCTAAAAGTAGGGACACATTTAGCACTGTTTTAATGGTGGCTACATATGGATGAACATACATGTGACATACAAACTGACATGCTAGGTAACTCGCTGCTCGGTGTCTGTGCAGCTTTGGACTGGGGGTACAGCAGGAATATCTAGCTGAGAATAGTGTGCAGTCTGATAAAGAAGGGCAACCAAATGATTGCACAGGGCACATCCTGCCACACAGGAGCAATGGGTGCTCACCAAAATGACAGGGCTCGAGTGTTTTAACACCATCTAAGGAGAAAAAATATATTAAAATATCTGTTAACATTTTATTGAACAGCAGTAATTGAGCAAAAATAAATAAGTCAGGTAAAGTTTCCCAAATTAGTTGACTGTACACATCCACTTTAATTCACTGAAGGTAGAGAGATAAAATATGTAGGCACATGCAAAAGCTTGGGCACCAAATACCATGTTTTATTGATGCTATAGATTTAGTCAATGTGATTAGTGAAGGGTGTGATTGGAGATGACCACACCTTCAATATTTAATCAGCTTTGCTTATATTATGGCAGTAATCTGATGTAGTGGTTATACACTTCTATACACTTATACATTAAAGGAGTGGTTCCCAAACGTTTTCTGCCGTGCCCCCCATTAATAGATGAGAATAATTTTGCGCCCCCCACTGCGCCCAATATTTTGTTGAGTGAGAACAGGATATTTTGTTTTGCCAGAACAGGAACAACTGTATGTGAAGTCCCTGGAAGTCTTATTCAGCAAAGACCACAGGATTAAGGCTGCTTTTGCTTCTTTAGTTCAGACTGCCATATTTAAATATCTTGCGAAAAAACAGTAATTGTTATGACTGATTAGTGCATGTTTGTACATACATACATACATACATATATACACAAACACTTGTGTGTGTGTGTAACCATTGATCCTACTCTCAAGTCATGTGGCTTTTCACTTTTCCTCATAGACCTATGACAAACTGCCCTCACGCGGACCTCTCCTGTCAGCTTGTTTTTCATTGACACTGTGCAGGGGGGAAGATGAATAAAAATAAAAATGTAATGATATGCTACTTACACAGCAGCTTCATAGTTAGCTAGCTAAAACAAACATCTCAATAGTAAGTAATAGCTTCTGGTCTGTCAAGGTAAATTTATTGATACAATCACTAACGTTAACATGGATACGAGGAAGCGTTTGCTAACCATACTTTATTAGATGCAGCACAATATAACTAAAAAAAGATGCCTTAATTGTCAAATTTGATCAAGCCAGTCCAAAGATATTCAGTTAGCTCGTTAGTTTCCTGTTTACTTCCTAGAATCGTCAGCGGGCGTCATATGCCGACTTGAAGCTGATTGGTTTATGCAAAATAGTAATGCATTGTGGTAGCGAAATCTTATTTTTGCACAGGGAAAAATGGAATAATGTTTGAACAGTTAATGTAGAACTAGAATATATGTAATATAGGACTATTCTGTTTCCTAAAATATATTTAGGTTAATATACTTTTTGGCATACCGTCCTCGAAACATATATGAATTTGCAGCGCTTTATATCCTGCACATACGGTCTAAACCCGGTTGCCAGATTCGCCGTTTTCACTCCAAATTGGGCTTGTTTGAAACTCCTTCAAAGTTTTTCGTTTTTGGGCTACTTTTCACTTGGCCCACCGCGGGACTTGCAAGTCAACAATAACAATCCATGGCGATATAATACTTAAATAGTCTCAATTTTAACACTCTAACACTTTGGGCTACTTTTGGCTTCTGACGGGCGCATTTTACACTGACTTTGGCCGGAATATTTATGTACGACCTGCCAACCCTGGCCACACTTCGCTCGTGTTGACTGCAAGTGCACCAACTTATCAGTCCACAGAGACAAGCTGGAGCCTTACAAGTGATTGGAACCTCTTCTAACCAATACTTTACTTCCTTCTGAAGCTAACCAGCCCTCATTTGCCACGATTGCTCAATTATATTTTTTTATTGAGCCCTCGGAAAGTCGCGCTTCATTTCCAATGTGGGTCCGCTAGCATAGCAACATAAGCTAACCTTTGCTAACCTAAGCCAAGCTCCCCAGAACACACTATTCGGCGAAACTGAAGCAGTCGTGGATTATTTTGTTCGTTTTTATTCTGATTGTGGATACTTTTGAACATAAACCGATAACTTTTTATGGAATATATGAGCAATTTTCGGCATTTTCGCCAACCCGGAAGTGAGACCGTACACCCGCTACGACGCGACTCGGTGTACTCGTGAGTAAAAATTGATAATTTTTCATAAGCGATATTGTACAAAATATATATTCTAATACTGTCTATAATCTAATGTTTAGTATTGGAGCTTTTGAGTGCTGGAGTACTCTGTATCGTGTCGGATGCTACCGGAGTTGGCTACGGTAGCTTGCATAGCCTGTCGGACTATATTGGACATAAATGTCATATCATATAACGTTCATAATTGGACATGGAATTTATTCATTGGAATTTTCTGGTCTTTCTGTAATATGTGCAACGTTGTTGTTTGAAATAGCTCATCGGTTTCGTGTATGGAATTTGTTAGCATGTTGGCTTGGTTGGCCAAGGGTGTGTACTGGCTGTGGCATACATTGGAATGTTGAACTTGACATTCCTTGGAACAAAGTGGAATAACTTTGCAATGCTTGCATGGATTTGCTCCATTTTTTCTGTGTTATTAGAAAAGACCATAGCGAAATATATTTCAAATTTATAGACTGAATGGAATGGAGCTATGTGAATATACATGCTTGTGATGCTCAAGGTCAAGTGCATTTCTGACATTCCTGGCATATTAGCATCTGTAATAGAGGTTCTAAAATAAAACAAACCAAGGAATATGGTATTGAAGTGAATCAATATGTTCCCCCAACTGTCTACTTCAGTTTGAGCCATGAATTATCATTTCCCTATATGTACAACTTGAGATATCTAGTTTTATAGTGGACTATGTCGGGAATCTGAGGAATTTTAAAAATGGCCGCCTGGAATGTGTGCACAATAGAGTTAAAATGATCTAAAAAGGTGAGCTTCTGAACAAAAATACTGGATATGACTGATTAGTTTTTGATCAGTGTATCTTAATAATCCATCTACTGTCTTTGCAGGTTTGCAACCTACAACCACCTGATGGCCTTCTGGGAACTGATTGAACCTGCAACACATCAGATGATACGGGTCACCAACTCCAAACCTACAGTTTCTTTTAGGGTCTGTCTGCATTTGGATGCCCAAAGACAAAGTACAGGCCTACCTGCCAGAGGAGTTTGGGAATTTTCAGGACACACAAGTTATCCTGGATTGTACAGAGCTCTGCTGCCAAACACCATCATCCCTGCTGTTACAGAGTGAAGTCTTTTCCAATTATAAGTCTCATTGTACCTTCAAGGCCTTAATTGGAATGGCACCCCATGGTGCCATAACCTTTGTGTCTGGACTCTATGCTGGGTCTATTAGTGACAGGGAGATGTTCAGACAGTCAGGAATTATTCCTCTACTTACCCCTGACATGGCAATAATGGTGGATAAGGGCTTCCTGGTAGACGATCTTGTACCATGTAAGATCCACAGGCCAGTTTTCCTGAAAAGGTGCACACGAATGTCTGCACATGACGTAAAACACACACAGTCCGTAGCCAGGCTCAGGGTACATGTTGAACGGTGCATCCGACGAGTAAAGGAGCACAAATTGTTTGACACCGTCATCCCCATGTCTATTTCAGGCAGCATAAATCAGCTATTTACTGTATCTTGTCTGCTTGTGAACTATCAGAATGGACCACTTGTAAAGACATGGAGCAAATTTTAGAATGTATGCATTTAAATATCGAAAATATGTAAATATGTTTTGATGCTTTAATATTACTGGTCTTAATAACCTGCTGTAATAAACCTTGGCTTGGAGAATCAAAAATCCTTCTCATATTTTTTTTATGTCTGCACTTAAAGGAAGACATAAAAACAGTGGAATTAATGCATTGACAGAAAAAACAAACAAATCACTTCTTAATGAACAACAGATAATTAATCTGACACTATACAGGTAATCATTGTATTTATGTTTTACTGCAAACACTTTTGTATGTAATGGTAAAAGAAAAAATGATCCGCTTTTTCTCTAATGGTGTGCATCACTTCTTGATTTTTGTAAACTCGCTCAACTAGTGTGTCCTCCTGAGCACACACAACAAAATCACACCATTCTAAACCAGTCAAGAGGATCTGTCCCTGAACTTGCCAGCAGTACTTGTGTTGCCTCCGAAGTTTCAAAGCACCGCTTGACATTTTCAGATAGGGGCAGTCCACATAACTCTGAATGTTGGGGCATTTGACTTCTAAGAGTCCAAATGGTGGATTCTCAGAGGGATCGAAGATTACTCCATCAGGGGAACAACCCAGCCATGGAGCATCAGGGTGAATGACAAACCCACATGGTGAATAATTCACATTTTTCAGAATGCAGTACTCTTGAACTGCAACTGGCTCCATATGAATTCCTCCCCTCATGTCCTTGGTCTGGACAGTTCCCCTGTAGATTCTCTCTGCCAAATTCTCTGCAGAAGTATGTCCTCGAACATGGTTTGCCTCATGGAAACGTGTAGATCAGGCATGTCAAACTCAGTTTGGCTGTGGGGCCGGATCCAGACCTTCTGTTCTTAGGTGAGCCGGATCAGTAACTACAAATCAACTCCAAATATTTCGCTTTATTTTTCAGTACTATGCTTTATCATTCAGCCTACATTTTATAATCATGGATGAAAAGGGATCTTTTCTAAGCACAACACATTAAAACAATGAAAAAAAAAAAGATTTTCATGTTTGACGGTGAATGTGTTAACAACTGGTTTATTTTAACAGTTGAGTGAATGCAGTTTTATACCTGAAGCAACTCACCACATTAACAAACTCAAGTGGGAGCTATGAAAAAAACATTTTCGCCTTAATAGTCATACTGCTTTGAAATAAATAAAAAAAGAAATACAAATAAAAGTTATAGCAGTGCATGGGTAATAAAATTAGACTACATCAGATCAAACTACTAGGCTGGGCCTACTGAAGCTGAGAACATACTGCACAATATTAATTATCTTTAATATGAAACCAGATGAATCTTATTTTTAATGATCTGTATTCATGAGTGCAAACAAATTTCGTGTCATCACACTTTTTTTCTCTCTCTCTCACTGCATTCCTGCAGTCTACTTGCTGCTGCTGGCTCCTGTAACTTGGCATCTTTTTGCCTTCACAAGTGCATCGATATTAGGTGTCAAATCCTGAGTAGCAGCACATTTAACAATGTCATTCAAGTGTTTATTTGTTAACCTTGAGCGCTGCTTTGTTTTATTATTGTTCATTACAGAGAACACCTGTTCACAAAGATAAGTAGTCCCAAACATGGATAGAACTTATGCAGCCATGGCTGTTAATTTGGGGTAACCTGGCACGAGATATTGATAAAACGTATTCAATTCCACGGACCCAAATTTATCCTTCATAGCAGAATCGCTTCATAGCGGAATTGCATCCTTTGACTGAAGCTTTAACTCGTGTCAGTGCTGCATGCTGTCATTTACTTTCCTCTAGCGACCAGAGAGAGCTTTTGATTTGTATTCATTTTTTAAAAATCACAACTTTTGATAGAAATGAGCTAGAGACTTGATTCATTTTTTGACATACTCAGAAATTTATGCCGGGCCGTATTAAATAATCCAACGGGCCGGGTCCGGCCCGCGGGGCCCTATCTTTCACATGCCTGCTCTACATCTTACTCTCATCTTTCTCAGACCATGCCATTCTTCACATCAACTCTGCTCCTGTCTTGCAGCTTCAATCCTCTGCCCCATGCTCAATCACACTTCCAGGGACTTAACATGCACTTCTTCCTCTTCTCACAAAACATACGCACATTCTCATCGTCCCAGCCTATAGTTTTCCATAGCAAGGGGTGCTTGACTGGGGGCACCTGGGATGTTCACAATTTCTCTCACTGCTGCTGGCTTATCATGGAATCAAACCACACTCCCTGCCTCTACAGGCCCAAAAGCACATTCAACTAATGGGACTGCAGTTCACATGCCCATTGTTGCAACCAGAGGGGCAATTACAGGACTAAAACTTCTTATAGACCTCTCACACTCTTAGCATGGCAACATTGGGCATTTCTCCATCCAACGCTTTATAATGTCAACTTCTGAAAAATATTAAAAGCAAAAACGTGTATAACCATTAAATCAAATTACTGCCACAATATAATCTAAACTTCATTACACATCACATGGATCAAAGGTAATATTTTTTTATTTTTTTATTTGCCTTTATTTAACCAGGTTAGTCCCTTGAGATACAAGATCTCTTTTACAAGAGAGACCTGGCCAAGAGAGACCGAGCAGCAGCACAAATTACAACATTCAAGATACATTCAAAATCTCACATAAAATTTATTAAAACACGCACACACAGATGATGTGGACCTGACTGATTTTATCAGAGTCTTAAATCTGTTCAAAGAAACAAGGTCCTTGATTTTTATATCAGCCTGTAACCGGTTCCATGTGTATGGAGCAGCAAAACTAAAAGCAGTCTTTCCTAGCTCTGTTCGAGCTCTAGGAACAGCAAGTTGCAAAAACTCACTCGAACGAAGACTGAGCAGACTTTGCCTTCTATTCAGAAGACAACATAAATAATTAGGCAAATTCCCAATTAGTGCTTTGTAAATAAAAACATACCAATGTGCAAAACGTCGTGCCTGCAACGAAGTCCAATTCACTTTTGTATATAACAAACAATGATGAGTAAGAGGTCGACAGTTTGTTATAAATCGCAAAGCACTATGATACACACTGTCCAGTATGCTCAAACAGTGCACAGGAGCATTCATATACAAAATATCTCCATAATCTAATACAGGCATGAACGTTGCTTCAACTAACTTCTTTTTTACAATAAAAGAAAAACAAGATTTATTTCTATAATAAAAACCTAACAAAAGTCTAAGCTTTTTAATTAGATGTTGAATATAAGGTTTAAAAGATAACTTATATATATAACCTCACACAGTCAGCAGTTGAATTCCTTGGTTTTCGAACCTCCATTTCTCCAACGGGTCCCGGCTTCACACCCTAAAAGTAGGGACACATTTAGCACTGTTTTAATGGTGGCTACATATGGATGAACATACATGTGACATACAAACTGACATGCTAGGTAACTCGCTGCTCAGTGTCTGTGCAGCTTTGGACTGGGGGTACAGCAGGAATATCTAGCTGAGAATAGTGTGCAGTCTGATAAAGAAGGGCAACCAAATGATTGCACAGGGCACATCCTGCCACACAGGAGCAATGGGTGCTCACCAAAATGACAGGGCTCGAGTGTTTTAACACCATCTAAGGAGAAAAAATATATTAAAATATCTGTTAACATTTTATTGAACAGCAGTAATTGAGCAAAAATAAATAAGTCAGGTAAAGTTTCCCAAATTAGTTGACTGTACACATCCACTTTAATTCACTGAAGGTAGAGAGATAAAATATGTAGGCACATGCAAAAGCTTGGGCACCAAATACCATGTTTTATTGATGCTATAGATTTAGTCAATGTGATTAGTGAAGGGTGTGATTGGAGATGACCACACCTTCAATATTTAATCAGCTTTGCTTATATTATGGCAGTAATCTGATGTAGTGGTTATACACTTCTATACACTTATACATTAAAGGAGTGGTTCCCAAACGTTTTCTGCCGTGCCCCCCATTAATAGATGAGAATAATTTTGCGCCCCCCACTGCGCCCAATATTTTGTTGAGTGAGAACAGGATATTTTGTTTTGCCAGAACAGGAACAACTGTATGTGAAGTCCCTGGAAGTCTTATTCAGCAAAGACCACAGGATTAAGGCTGCTTTTGCTTCTTTAGTTCAGACTGCCATATTTAAATATCTTGCGAAAAAACAGTAATTGTTATGACTGATTAGTGCATGTTTGTACATACATACATACATACATATATACACAAACACTTGTGTGTGTGTGTAACCATTGATCCTACTCTCAAGTCATGTGGCTTTTCACTTTTCCTCATAGACCTATGACAAACTGCCCTCACGCGGACCTCTCCTGTCAGCTTGTTTTTCATTGACACTGTGCAGGGGGGAAGATGAATAAAAATAAAAATGTAATGATATGCTACTTACACAGCAGCTTCATAGTTAGCTAGCTAAAACAAACATCTCAATAGTAAGTAATAGCTTCTGGTCTGTCAAGGTAAATTTATTGATACAATCACTAACGTTAACATGGATACGAGGAAGCGTTTGCTAACCATACTTTATTAGATGCAGCACAATATAACTAAAAAAAGATGCCTTAATTGTCAAATTTGATCAAGCCAGTCCAAAGATATTCAGTTAGCTCGTTAGTTTCCTGTTTACTTCCTAGAATCGTCAGCGGGCGTCATATGCCGACTTGAAGCTGATTGGTTTATGCAAAATAGTAATGCATTGTGGTAGCGAAATCTTATTTTTGCACAGGGAAAAATGGAATAATGTTTGAACAGTTAATGTAGAACTAGAATATATGTAATATAGGACTATTCTGTTTCCTAAAATATATTTAGGTTAATATACTTTTTGGCATACCGTCCTCGAAACATATATGAATTTGCAGCGCTTTATATCCTGCACATACGGTCTAAACCCAGTTGCCAGATTCGCCGTTTTCACTCCAAATTGGGCTTGTTTGAAACTCCTTCAAAGTTTTTCGTTTTTGGGCTACTTTTCACTTGGCCCACCGCGGGACTTGCAAGTCAACAATAACAATCCATGGCGATATAATACTTAAATAGTCTCAATTTTAACACTCTAACACTTTGGGCTACTTTTGGCTTCTGACGGGCGCATTTTACACTGACTTTGGCCGGAATATTTATGTACGACCTGCCAACCCTGGCCACACTTCGCTCGTGTTGACTGCAAGTGCACCAACTTATCAGTCCACAGAGACAAGCTGGAGCCTTACAAGTGATTGGAACCTCTTCTAACCAATACTTTACTTCCTTCTGAAGCTAACCAGCCCTCATTTGCCACGATTGCTCAATTATATTTTTTTATTGAGCCCTCGGAAAGTCGCGCTTCATTTCCAATGTGGGTCCGCTAGCATAGCAACATAAGCTAACCTTTGCTAACCTAAGCCAAGCTCCCCAGAACACACTATTCGGCGAAACTGAAGCAGTCGTGGATTATTTTGTTCGTTTTTATTCTGATTGTGGATACTTTTGAACATAAACCGATAACTTTTTATGGAATATATGAGCAATTTTCGGCATTTTCGCCAACCCGGAAGTGAGACCGTACACCCGCTACGACGCGACTCGGTGTACTCGTGAGTAAAAATTGATAATTTTTCATAAGCGATATTGTACAAAATATATATTCTAATACTGTCTATAATCTAATGTTTAGTATTGGAGCTTTTGAGTGCTGGAGTACTCTGTATCGTGTCGGATGCTACCGGAGTTGGCTACGGTAGCTTGCATAGCCTGTCGGACTATATTGGACATAAATGTCATATCATATAACGTTCATAATTGGACATGGAATTTATTCATTGGAATTTTCTGGTCTTTCTGTAATATGTGCAACGTTGTTGTTTGAAATAGCTCATCGGTTTCGTGTATGGAATTTGTTAGCATGTTGGCTTGGTTGGCCAAGGGTGTGTACTGGCTGTGGCATACATTGGAATGTTGAACTTGACATTCCTTGGAACAAAGTGGAATAACTTTGCAATGCTTGCATGGATTTGCTCCATTTTTTCTGTGTTATTAGAAAAGACCATAGCGAAATATATTTCAAATTTATAGACTGAATGGAATGGAGCTATGTGAATATACATGCTTGTGATGCTCAAGGTCAAGTGCATTTCTGACATTCCTGGCATATTAGCATCTGTAATAGAGGTTCTAAAATAAAACAAACCAAGGAATATGGTATTGAAGTGAATCAATATGTTCCCCCAACTGTCTACTTCAGTTTGAGCCATGAATTATCATTTCCCTATATGTACAACTTGAGATATCTAGTTTTATAGTGGACTATGTCGGGAATCTGAGGAATTTTAAAAATGGCCGCCTGGAATGTGTGCACAATAGAGTTAAAATGATCTAAAAAGGTGAGCTTCTGAACAAAAATACTGGATATGACTGATTAGTTTTTGATCAGTGTATCTTAATAATCCATCTACTGTCTTTGCAGGTTTGCAACCTACAACCACCTGATGGCCTTCTGGGAACTGATTGAACCTGCAACACATCAGATGATACGGGTCACCAACTCCAAACCTACAGTTTCTTTTAGGGTCTGTCTGCATTTGGATGCCCAAAGACAAAGTACAGGCCTACCTGCCAGAGGAGTTTGGGAATTTTCAGGACACACAAGTTATCCTGGATTGTACAGAGCTCTGCTGCCAAACACCATCATCCCTGCTGTTACAGAGTGAAGTCTTTTCCAATTATAAGTCTCATTGTACCTTCAAGGCCTTAATTGGAATGGCACCCCATGGTGCCATAACCTTTGTGTCTGGACTCTATGCTGGGTCTATTAGTGACAGGGAGATGTTCAGACAGTCAGGAATTATTCCTCTACTTACCCCTGACATGGCAATAATGGTGGATAAGGGCTTCCTGGTAGACGATCTTGTACCATGTAAGATCCACAGGCCAGTTTTCCTGAAAAGGTGCACACGAATGTCTGCACATGACGTAAAACACACACAGTCCGTAGCCAGGCTCAGGGTACATGTTGAACGGTGCATCCGACGAGTAAAGGAGCACAAATTGTTTGACACCGTCATCCCCATGTCTATTTCAGGCAGCATAAATCAGCTATTTACTGTATCTTGTCTGCTTGTGAACTATCAGAATGGACCACTTGTAAAGACATGGAGCAAATTTTAGAATGTATGCATTTAAATATCGAAAATATGTAAATATGTTTTGATGCTTTAATATTACTGGTCTTAATAACCTGCTGTAATAAACCTTGGCTTGGAGAATCAAAAATCCTTCTCATATTTTTTTTATGTCTGCACTTAAAGGAAGACATAAAAACAGTGGAATTAATGCATTGACAGAAAAAACAAACAAATCACTTCTTAATGAACAACAGATAATTAATCTGACACTATACAGGTAATCATTGTATTTATGTTTTACTGCAAACACTTTTGTATGTAATGGTAAAAGAAAAAATGATCCGCTTTTTCTCTAATGGTGTGCATCACTTCTTGATTTTTGTAAACTCGCTCAACTAGTGTGTCCTCCTGAGCACACACAACAAAATCACACCATTCTAAACCAGTCAAGAGGATCTGTCCCTGAACTTGCCAGCAGTACTTGTGTTGCCTCCGAAGTTTCAAAGCACCGCTTGACATTTTCAGATAGGGGCAGTCCACATAACTCTGAATGTTGGGGCATTTGACTTCTAAGAGTCCAAATGGTGGATTCTCAGAGGGATCGAAGATTACTCCATCAGGGGAACAACCCAGCCATGGAGCATCAGGGTGAATGACAAACCCACATGGTGAATAATTCACATTTTTCAGAATGCAGTACTCTTGAACTGCAACTGGCTCCATATGAATTCCTCCCCTCATGTCCTTGGTCTGGACAGTTCCCCTGTAGATTCTCTCTGCCAAATTCTCTGCAGAAGTATGTCCTCGAACATGGTTTGCCTCATGGAAACGTGTAGATCAGGCATGTCAAACTCAGTTTGGCTGTGGGGCCGGATCCAGACCTTCTGTTCTTAGGTGAGCCGGATCAGTAACTACAAATCAACTCCAAATATTTCGCTTTATTTTTCAGTACTATGCTTTATCATTCAGCCTACATTTTATAATCATGGATGAAAAGGGATCTTTTCTAAGCACAACACATTAAAACAATGAAAAAAAAAAAGATTTTCATGTTTGACGGTGAATGTGTTAACAACTGGTTTATTTTAACAGTTGAGTGAATGCAGTTTTATACCTGAAGCAACTCACCACATTAACAAACTCAAGTGGGAGCTATGAAAAAAACATTTTCGCCTTAATAGTCATACTGCTTTGAAATAAATAAAAAAAGAAATACAAATAAAAGTTATAGCAGTGCATGGGTAATAAAATTAGACTACATCAGATCAAACTACTAGGCTGGGCCTACTGAAGCTGAGAACATACTGCACAATATTAATTATCTTTAATATGAAACCAGATGAATCTTATTTTTAATGATCTGTATTCATGAGTGCAAACAAATTTCGTGTCATCACACTTTTTTTCTCTCTCTCTCACTGCATTCCTGCAGTCTACTTGCTGCTGCTGGCTCCTGTAACTTGGCATCTTTTTGCCTTCACAAGTGCATCGATATTAGGTGTCAAATCCTGAGTAGCAGCACATTTAACAATGTCATTCAAGTGTTTATTTGTTAACCTTGAGCGCTGCTTTGTTTTATTATTGTTCATTACAGAGAACACCTGTTCACAAAGATAAGTAGTCCCAAACATGGATAGAACTTATGCAGCCATGGCTGTTAATTTGGGGTAACCTGGCACGAGATATTGATAAAACGTATTCAATTCCACGGACCCAAATTTATCCTTCATAGCAGAATCGCTTCATAGCGGAATTGCATCCTTTGACTGAAGCTTTAACTCGTGTCAGTGCTGCATGCTGTCATTTACTTTCCTCTAGCGACCAGAGAGAGCTTTTGATTTGTATTCATTTTTTAAAAATCACAACTTTTGATAGAAATGAGCTAGAGACTTGATTCATTTTTTGACATACTCAGAAATTTATGCCGGGCCGTATTAAATAATCCAACGGGCCGGGTCCGGCCCGCGGGGCCCTATCTTTCACATGCCTGCTCTACATCTTACTCTCATCTTTCTCAGACCATGCCATTCTTCACATCAACTCTGCTCCTGTCTTGCAGCTTCAATCCTCTGCCCCATGCTCAATCACACTTCCAGGGACTTAACATGCACTTCTTCCTCTTCTCACAAAACATACGCACATTCTCATCGTCCCAGCCTATAGTTTTCCATAGCAAGGGGTGCTTGACTGGGGGCACCTGGGATGTTCACAATTTCTCTCACTGCTGCTGGCTTATCATGGAATCAAACCACACTCCCTGCCTCTACAGGCCCAAAAGCACATTCAACTAATGGGACTGCAGTTCACATGCCCATTGTTGCAACCAGAGGGGCAATTACAGGACTAAAACTTCTTATAGACCTCTCACACTCTTAGCATGGCAACATTGGGCATTTCTCCATCCAACGCTTTATAATGTCAACTTCTGAAAAATATTAAAAGCAAAAACGTGTATAACCATTTAATCAAATTACTGCCACAATATAATCTAAACTTCATTACACATCACATGGATCAAAGGTAATATTTTTTTATTTTTTTATTTGCCTTTATTTAACCAGGTTAGTCCCTTGAGATACAAGATCTCTTTTACAAGAGAGACCTGGCCAAGAGAGACCGAGCAGCAGCACAAATTACAACATTCAAGATACATTCAAAATCTCACATAAAATTTATTAAAACACGCACACACAGATGATCTGGACCTGACTGATTTTATCAGAGTCTTAAATCTGTTCAAAGAAACAAGGTCCTTGATTTTTATATCAGCCTGTAACCGGTTCCATGTGTATGGAGCAGCAAAACTAAAAGCAGTCTTTCCTAGCTCTGTTCGAGCTCTAGGAACAGCAAGTTGCAAAAACTCACTCGAACAAAGACTGAGCAGACTTTGCCTTCTATTCAGAAGACAACATAAATAATTAGGCAAATTCCCAATTAGTGCTTTGTAAATAAAAACATACCAATGTGCAAAACGTCGTGCCTGCAACGAAGTCCAATTCACTTTTGTATATAACAAACAATGATGAGTAAGAGGTCGACAGTTTGTTATAAATCGCAAAGCACTATGATACACACTGTCCAGTATGCTCAAACAGTGCACAGGAGCATTCATATACAAAATATCTCCATAATCTAATACAGGCATGAACGTTGCTTCAACTAACTTCTTTTTTACAATAAAAGAAAAACAAGATTTATTTCTATAATAAAAACCTAACAAAAGTCTAAGCTTTTTAATTAGATGTTGAATATAAGGTTTAAAAGATAACTTATATATATATATATATATATATATAACCTCACACAGTCAGCAGTTGAATTCCTTGGTTTTCGAACCTCCATTTCTCCAACGGGTCCCGGCTTCACACCCTAAAAGTAGGGACACATTTAGCACTGTTTTAATGGTGGCTACATATGGATGAACATACATGTGACATACAAACTGACATGCTAGGTAACTCGCTGCTCGGTGTCTGTGCAGCTTTGGACTGGGGGTACAGCAGGAATATCTAGCTGAGAATAGTGTGCAGTCTGATAAAGAAGGGCAACCAAATGATTGCACAGGGCACATCCTGCCACACAGGAGCAATGGGTGCTCACCAAAATGACAGGGCTCGAGTGTTTTAACACCATCTAAGGAGAAAAAATATATTAAAATATCTGTTAACATTTTATTGAACAGCAGTAATTGAGCAAAAATAAATAATTCAGGTAAAGTTTCCCAAATTAGTTGACTGTACACATCCACTTTAATTCACTGAAGGTAGAGAGATAAAATATGTAGGCACATGCAAAAGCTTGGGCACCAAATACCATGTTTTATTGATGCTATAGATTTAGTCAATGTGATTAGTGAAGGGTGTGATTGGAGATGACCACACCTTCAATATTTAATCAGCTTTGCTTATATTATGGCAGTAATCTGATGTAGTGGTTATACACTTCTATACACTTATACATTAAAGGAGTGGTTCCCAAACGTTTTCTGCCGTGCCCCCCATTAATAGATGAGAATAATTTTGCGCCCCCCACTGCGCCCAATATTTTGTTGAGTGAGAACAGGATATTTTGTTTTGCCAGAACAGGAACAACTGTATGTGAAGTCCCTGGAAGTCTTATTCAGCAAAGACCACAGGATTAAGGCTGCTTTTGCTTCTTTAGTTCAGACTGCCATATTTAAATATCTTGCGAAAAAACAGTAATTGTTATGACTGATTAGTGCATGTTTGTACATACATACATACATACATATATACACAAACACTTGTGTGTGTGTGTAACCATTGATCCTACTCTCAAGTCATGTGGCTTTTCACTTTTCCTCATAGACCTATGACAAACTGCCCTCACGCGGACCTCTCCTGTCAGCTTGTTTTTCATTGACACTGTGCAGGGGGGAAGATGAATAAAAATAAAAATGTAATGATATGCTACTTACACAGCAGCTTCATAGTTAGCTAGCTAAAACAAACATCTCAATAGTAAGTAATAGCTTCTGGTCTGTCAAGGTAAATTTATTGATACAATCACTAACGTTAACATGGATACGAGGAAGCGTTTGCTAACCATACTTTATTAGATGCAGCACAATATAACTAAAAAAAGATGCCTTAATTGTCAAATTTGATCAAGCCAGTCCAAAGATATTCAGTTAGCTCGTTAGTTTCCTGTTTACTTCCTAGAATCGTCAGCGGGCGTCATATGCCGACTTGAAGCTGATTGGTTTATGCAAAATAGTAATGCATTGTGGTAGCGAAATCTTATTTTTGCACAGGGAAAAATGGAATAATGTTTGAACAGTTAATGTAGAACTAGAATATATGTAATATAGGACTATTCTGTTTCCTAAAATATATTTAGGTTAATATACTTTTTGGCATACCGTCCTCGAAACATATATGAATTTGCAGCGCTTTATATCCTGCACATACGGTCTAAACCCGGTTGCCAGATTCGCCGTTTTCACTCCAAATTGGGCTTGTTTGAAACTCCTTCAAAGTTTTTCGTTTTTGGGCTACTTTTCACTTGGCCCACCGCGGGACTTACAAGTCAACAATAACAATCCATGGCGATATAATACTTAAATAGTCTCAATTTTAACACTCTAACACTTTGGGCTACTTTTGGCTTCTGACGGGCGCATTTTACACTGACTTTGGCCGGAATATTTATGTACGACCTGCCAACCCTGGCCACACTTCGCTCGTGTTGACTGCAAGTGCACCAACTTATCAGTCCACAGAGACAAGCTGGAGCCTTACAAGTGATTGGAACCTCTTCTAACCAATACTTTACTTCCTTCTGAAGCTAACCAGCCCTCATTTGCCACGATTGCTCAATTATATTTTTTTATTGAGCCCTCGGAAAGTCGCGCTTCATTTCCAATGTGGGTCCGCTAGCATAGCAACATAAGCTAACCTTTGCTAACCTAAGCCAAGCTCCCCAGAACACACTATTCGGCGAAACTGAAGCAGTCGTGGATTATTTTGTTCGTTTTTATTCTGATTGTGGATACTTTTGAACATAAACCGATAACTTTTTATGGAATATATGAGCAATTTTCGGCATTTTCGCCAACCCGGAAGTGAGACCGTACACCCGCTACGACGCGACTCGGTGTACTCGTGAGTAAAAATTGATAATTTTTCATAAGCGATATTGTACAAAATATATATTCTAATACTGTCTATAATCTAATGTTTAGTATTGGAGCTTTTGAGTGCTGGAGTACTCCGTATCGTGTCGGATGCTACCGGAGTTGGCTACGGTAGCTTGCATAGCCTGTCGGACTATATTGGACATAAATGTCATATCATATAACGTTCATAATTGGACATGGAATTTATTCATTGGAATTTTCTGGTCTTTCTGTAATATGTGCAACGTTGTTGTTTGAAATAGCTCATCGGTTTCGTGTATGGAATTTGTTAGCATGTTGGCTTGGTTGGCCAAGGGTGTGTACTGGCTGTGGCATACATTGGAATGTTGAACTTGACATTCCTTGGAACAAAGTGGAATAACTTTGCAATGCTTGCATGGATTTGCTCCATTTTTTCTGTGTTATTAGAAAAGACCATAGCGAAATATATTTCAAATTTATAGACTGAATGGAATGGAGCTATGTGAATATACATGCTTGTGATGCTCAAGGTCAAGTGCATTTCTGACATTCCTGGCATATTAGCATCTGTAATAGAGGTTCTAAAATAAAACAAACCAAGGAATATGGTATTGAAGTGAATCAATATGTTCCCCCAACTGTCTACTTCAGTTTGAGCCATGAATTATCATTTCCCTATATGTACAACTTGAGATATCTAGTTTTATAGTGGACTATGTCGGGAATCTGAGGAATTTTAAAAATGGCCGCCTGGAATGTGTGCACAATAGAGTTAAAATGATCTAAAAAGGTGAGCTTCTGAACAAAAATACTGGATATGACTGATTAGTTTTTGATCAGTGTATCTTAATAATCCATCTACTGTCTTTGCAGGTTTGCAACCTACAACCACCTGATGGCCTTCTGGGAACTGATTGAACCTGCAACACATCAGATGATACGGGTCACCAACTCCAAACCTACATTTCTTTTAGGGTCTGTCTGCATTTGGATGCCCAAAGACAAAGTACAGGCCTACCTGCCAGAGGAGTTTGGGAATTTTCAGGACACACAAGTTATCCTGGATTGTACAGAGCTCTGCTGCCAAACACCATCATCCCTGCTGTTACAGAGTGAAGTCTTTTCCAATTATAAGTCTCATTGTACCTTCAAGGCCTTAATTGGAATGGCACCCCATGGTGCCATAACCTTTGTGTCTGGACTCTATGCTGGGTCTATTAGTGACAGGGAGATGTTCAGACAGTCAGGAATTATTCCTCTACTTACCCCTGACATGGCAATAATGGTGGATAAGGGCTTCCTGGTAGACGATCTTGTACCATGTAAGATCCACAGGCCAGTTTTCCTGAAAAGGTGCACACGAATGTCTGCACATGACGTAAAACACACACAGTCCGTAGCCAGGCTCAGGGTACATGTTGAACGGTGCATCCGACGAGTAAAGGAGCACAAATTGTTTGACACCGTCATCCCCATGTCTATTTCAGGCAGCATAAATCAGCTATTTACTGTATCTTGTCTGCTTGTGAACTATCAGAATGGACCACTTGTAAAGACATGGAGCAAATTTTAGAATGTATGCATTTAAATATCGAAAATATGTAAATATGTTTTGATGCTTTAATATTACTGGTCTTAATAACCTGCTGTAATAAACCTTGGCTTGGAGAATCAAAAATCCTTCTCATATTTTTTTTATGTCTGCACTTAAAGGAAGACATAAAAACAGTGGAATTAATGCATTGACAGAAAAAACAAACAAATCACTTCTTAATGAACAACAGATAATTAATCTGACACTATACAGGTAATCATTGTATTTATGTTTTACTGCAAACACTTTTGTATGTAATGGTAAAAGAAAAAATTATCCGCTTTTTCTCTAATGGTGTGCATCACTTCTTGATTTTTGTAAACTCGCTCAACTAGTGTGTCCTCCTGAGCACACACAACAAAATCACACCATTCTAAACCAGTCAAGAGGATCTGTCTCTGAACTTGCCAGCAGTACTTGTGTTGCCTCCGAAGTTTCAAAGCACCGCTTGACATTTTCAGATAGGGGCAGTCCACATAACTCTGAATGTTGGGGCATTTGACTTCTAAGAGTCCAAATGGTGGATTCTCAGAGGGATCGAAGATTACTCCATCAGGGGAACAACCCAGCCATGGAGCATCAGGGTGAATGACAAATCCACATGGTGAATAATTCACATTTTTCAGAATGCAGTACTCTTGAACTGCAACTGGCTCCATATGAATTCCTCCCCTCATGTCCTTGGTCTGGACAGTTCCCCTGTAGATTCTCTCTGCCAAATTATCTGCAGAAGTATGTCCTCGAACATGGTTTGCCTCATGGAAACGTGTAGATCAGGCATGTCAAACTCAGTTTGGCTGTGGGGCCGGATCCAGACCTTCTGTTCTTAGGTGAGCCGGATCAGTAACTACAAATCAACTCCAAATATTTCGCTTTATTTTTCAGTACTATGCTTTATCATTCAGCCTACATTTTATAATCATGGATGAAAAGGGATCTTTTCTAAGCACAACACATTAAAACAATGAAAAAAAAAAAGATTTTCATGTTTGACGGTGAATGTGTTAACAACTGGTTTATTTTAACAGTTGAGTGAATGCAGTTTTATACCTGAAGCAACTCACCACATTAACAAACTCAAGTGGGAGCTATGAAAAAAACATTTTCGCCTTAATAGTCATACTGCTTTGAAATAAATAAAAAAAGAAATACAAATAAAAGTTATAGCAGTGCATGGGTAATAAAATTAGACTACATCAGATCAAACTACTAGGCTGGGCCTACTGAAGCTGAGAACATACTGCACAATATTAATTATCTTTAATATGAAACCAGATGAATCTTATTTTTAATGATCTGTATTCATGAGTGCAAACAAATTTCGTGTCATCACACTTTTTTTCTCTCTCTCTCACTGCATTCCTGCAGTCTACTTGCTGCTGCTGGCTCCTGTAACTTGGCATCTTTTTGCCTTCACAAGTGCATCGATATTAGGTGTCAAATCCTGAGTAGCAGCACATTTAACAATGTCATTCAAGTGTTTATTTGTTAACCTTGAGCGCTGCTTTGTTTTATTATTGTTCATTACAGAGAACACCTGTTCACAAAGATAAGTAGTCCCAAACATGGATAGAACTTATGCAGCCATGGCTGTTAATTTGGGGTAACCTGGCACGAGATATTGATAAAACGTATTCAATTCCACGGACCCAAATTTATCCTTCATAGCAGAATCGCTTCATAGCGGAATTGCATCCTTTGACTGAAGCTTTAACTCGTGTCAGTGCTGCATGCTGTCATTTACTTTCCTCTAGCGACCAGAGAGAGCTTTTGATTTGTATTCATTTTTTAAAAATCACAACTTTTGATAGAAATGAGCTAGAGACTTGATTCATTTTTTGACATACTCAGAAATTTATGCCGGGCCGTATTAAATAATCCAACGGGCCGGGTCCGGCCCGCGGGGCCCTATCTTTCACATGCCTGCTCTACATCTTACTCTCATCTTTCTCAGACCATGCCATTCTTCACATCAACTCTGCTCCTGTCTTGCAGCTTCAATCCTCTGCCCCATGCTCAATCACACTTCCAGGGACTTAACATGCACTTCTTCCTCTTCTCACAAAACATACGCACATTCTCATCGTCCCAGCCTATAGTTTTCCATAGCAAGGGGTGCTTGACTGGGGGCACCTGGGATGTTCACAATTTCTCTCACTGCTGCTGGCTTATCATGGAATCAAACCACACTCCCTGCCTCTACAGGCCCAAAAGCACATTCAACTAATGGGACTGCAGTTCACATGCCCATTGTTGCAACCAGAGGGGCAATTACAGGACTAAAACTTCTTATAGACCTCTCACACTCTTAGCATGGCAACATTGGGCATTTCTCCATCCAACGCTTTATAATGTCAACTTCTGAAAAATATTAAAAGCAAAAACGTGTATAACCATTTAATCAAATTACTGCCACAATATAATCTAAACTTCATTACACATCACATGGATCAAAGGTAATATTTTTTTATTTTTTTATTTGCCTTTATTTAACCAGGTTAGTCCCTTGAGATACAAGATCTCTTTTACAAGAGAGACCTGGCCAAGAGAGACCGAGCAGCAGCACAAATTACAACATTCAAGATACATTCAAAATCTCACATAAAATTTATTAAAACACGCACACACAGATGATCTGGACCTGACTGATTTTATCAGAGTCTTAAATCTGTTCAAAGAAACAAGGTCCTTGATTTTTATATCAGCCTGTAACCGGTTCCATGTGTATGGAGCAGCAAAACTAAAAGCAGTCTTTCCTAGCTCTGTTCGAGCTCTAGGAACAGCAAGTTGCAAAAACTCACTCGAACGAAGACTGAGCAGACTTTGCCTTCTATTCAGAAGACAACATAAATAATTAGGCAAATTCCCAATTAGTGCTTTGTAAATAAAAACATACCAATGTGCAAAACGTCGTGCCTGCAACGAAGTCCAATTCACTTTTGTATATAACAAACAATGATGAGTAAGAGGTCGACAGTTTGTTATAAATCGCAAAGCACTATGATACACACTGTCCAGTATGCTCAAACAGTGCACAGGAGCATTCATATACAAAATATCTCCATAATCTAATACAGGCATGAACGTTGCTTCAACTAACTTCTTTTTTACAATAAAAGAAAAACAAGATTTATTTCTATAATAAAAACCTAACAAAAGTCTAAGCTTTTTAATTAGATGTTGAATATAAGGTTTAAAAGATAACATATATATATATATATATATATATATATATATATATATATATATATATATATATATATATATATATATATAACCTCACACAGTCAGCAGTTGAATTCCTTGGTTTTCGAACCTCCATTTCTCCAACGGGTCCCGGCTTCACACCCTAAAAGTAGGGACACATTTAGCACTGTTTTAATGGTGGCTACATATGGATGAACATACATGTGACATACAAACTGACATGCTAGGTAACTCGCTGCTCAGTGTCTGTGCAGCTTTGGACTGGGGGTACAGCAGGAATATCTAGCTGAGAATAGTGTGCAGTCTGATAAAGAAGGGCAACCAAATGATTGCACAGGGCACATCCTGCCACACAGGAGCAATGGGTGCTCACCAAAATGACAGGGCTCGAGTGTTTTAACACCATCTAAGGAGAAAAAATATATTAAAATATCTGTTAACATTTTATTGAACAGCAGTAATTGAGCAAAAATAAATAAGTCAGGTAAAGTTTCCCAAATTAGTTGACTGTACACATCCACTTTAATTCACTGAAGGTAGAGAGATAAAATATGTAGGCACATGCAAAAGCTTGGGCACCAAATACCATGTTTTATTGATGCTATAGATTTAGTCAATGTGATTAGTGAAGGGTGTGATTGGAGATGACCACACCTTCAATATTTAATCAGCTTTGCTTATATTATGGCAGTAATCTGATGTAGTGGTTATACACTTCTATACACTTATACATTAAAGGAGTGGTTCCCAAACGTTTTCTGCCGTGCCCCCCATTAATAGATGAGAATAATTTTGCGCCCCCCACTGCGCCCAATATTTTGTTGAGTGAGAACAGGATATTTTGTTTTGCCAGAACAGGAACAACTGTATGTGAAGTCCCTGGAAGTCTTATTCAGCAAAGACCACAGGATTAAGGCTGCTTTTGCTTCTTTAGTTCAGACTGCCATATTTAAATATCTTGCGAAAAAACAGTAATTGTTATGACTGATTAGTGCATGTTTGTACATACATACATACATACATATATACACAAACACTTGTGTGTGTGTGTAACCATTGATCCTACTCTCAAGTCATGTGGCTTTTCACTTTTCCTCATAGACCTATGACAAACTGCCCTCACGCGGACCTCTCCTGTCAGCTTGTTTTTCATTGACACTGTGCAGGGGGGAAGATGAATAAAAATAAAAATGTAATGATATGCTACTTACACAGCAGCTTCATAGTTAGCTAGCTAAAACAAACATCTCAATAGTAAGTAATAGCTTCTGGTCTGTCAAGGTAAATTTATTGATACAATCACTAACGTTAACATGGATACGAGGAAGCGTTTGCTAACCATACTTTATTAGATGCAGCACAATATAACTAAAAAAAGATGCCTTAATTGTCAAATTTGATCAAGCCAGTCCAAAGATATTCAGTTAGCTCGTTAGTTTCCTGTTTACTTCCTAGAATCGTCAGCGGGCGTCATATGCCGACTTGAAGCTGATTGGTTTATGCAAAATAGTAATGCATTGTGGTAGCGAAATCTTATTTTTGCACAGGGAAAAATGGAATAATGTTTGAACAGTTAATGTAGAACTAGAATATATGTAATATAGGACTATTCTGTTTCCTAAAATATATTTAGGTTAATATACTTTTTGGCATACCGTCCTCGAAACATATATGAATTTGCAGCGCTTTATATCCTGCACATACGGTCTAAACCCGGTTGCCAGATTCGCCGTTTTCACTCCAAATTGGGCTTGTTTGAAACTCCTTCAAAGTTTTTCGTTTTTGGGCTACTTTTCACTTGGCCCACCGCGGGACTTACAAGTCAACAATAACAATCCATGGCGATATAATACTTAAATAGTCTCAATTTTAACACTCTAACACTTTGGGCTACTTTTGGCTTCTGACGGGCGCATTTTACACTGACTTTGGCCGGAATATTTATGTACGACCTGCCAACCCTGGCCACACTTCGCTCGTGTTGACTGCAAGTGCACCAACTTATCAGTCCACAGAGACAAGCTGGAGCCTTACAAGTGATTGGAACCTCTTCTAACCAATACTTTACTTCCTTCTGAAGCTAACCAGCCCTCATTTGCCACGATTGCTCAATTATATTTTTTTATTGAGCCCTCGGAAAGTCGCGCTTCATTTCCAATGTGGGTCCGCTAGCATAGCAACATAAGCTAACCTTTGCTAACCTAAGCCAAGCTCCCCAGAACACACTATTCGGCGAAACTGAAGCAGTCGTGGATTATTTTGTTCGTTTTTATTCTGATTGTGGATACTTTTGAACATAAACCGATAACTTTTTATGGAATATATGAGCAATTTTCGGCATTTTCGCCAACCCGGAAGTGAGACCGTACACCCGCTACGACGCGACTCGGTGTACTCGTGAGTAAAAATTGATAATTTTTCATAAGCGATATTGTACAAAATATATATTCTAATACTGTCTATAATCTAATGTTTAGTATTGGAGCTTTTGAGTGCTGGAGTACTCCGTATCGTGTCGGATGCTACCGGAGTTGGCTACGGTAGCTTGCATAGCCTGTCGGACTATATTGGACATAAATGTCATATCATATAACGTTCATAATTGGACATGGAATTTATTCATTGGAATTTTCTGGTCTTTCTGTAATATGTGCAACGTTGTTGTTTGAAATAGCTCATCGGTTTCGTGTATGGAATTTGTTAGCATGTTGGCTTGGTTGGCCAAGGGTGTGTACTGGCTGTGGCATACATTGGAATGTTGAACTTGACATTCCTTGGAACAAAGTGGAATAACTTTGCAATGCTTGCATGGATTTGCTCCATTTTTTCTGTGTTATTAGAAAAGACCATAGCGAAATATATTTCAAATTTATAGACTGAATGGAATGGAGCTATGTGAATATACATGCTTGTGATGCTCAAGGTCAAGTGCATTTCTGACATTCCTGGCATATTAGCATCTGTAATAGAGGTTCTAAAATAAAACAAACCAAGGAATATGGTATTGAAGTGAATCAATATGTTCCCCCAACTGTCTACTTCAGTTTGAGCCATGAATTATCATTTCCCTATATGTACAACTTGAGATATCTAGTTTTATAGTGGACTATGTCGGGAATCTGAGGAATTTTAAAAATGGCCGCCTGGAATGTGTGCACAATAGAGTTAAAATGATCTAAAAAGGTGAGCTTCTGAACAAAAATACTGGATATGACTGATTAGTTTTTGATCAGTGTATCTTAATAATCCATCTACTGTCTTTGCAGGTTTGCAACCTACAACCACCTGATGGCCTTCTGGGAACTGATTGAACCTGCAACACATCAGATGATACGGGTCACCAACTCCAAACCTACATTTCTTTTAGGGTCTGTCTGCATTTGGATGCCCAAAGACAAAGTACAGGCCTACCTGCCAGAGGAGTTTGGGAATTTTCAGGACACACAAGTTATCCTGGATTGTACAGAGCTCTGCTGCCAAACACCATCATCCCTGCTGTTACAGAGTGAAGTCTTTTCCAATTATAAGTCTCATTGTACCTTCAAGGCCTTAATTGGAATGGCACCCCATGGTGCCATAACCTTTGTGTCTGGACTCTATGCTGGGTCTATTAGTGACAGGGAGATGTTCAGACAGTCAGGAATTATTCCTCTACTTACCCCTGACATGGCAATAATGGTGGATAAGGGCTTCCTGGTAGACGATCTTGTACCATGTAAGATCCACAGGCCAGTTTTCCTGAAAAGGTGCACACGAATGTCTGCACATGACGTAAAACACACACAGTCCGTAGCCAGGCTCAGGGTACATGTTGAACGGTGCATCCGACGAGTAAAGGAGCACAAATTGTTTGACACCGTCATCCCCATGTCTATTTCAGGCAGCATAAATCAGCTATTTACTGTATCTTGTCTGCTTGTGAACTATCAGAATGGACCACTTGTAAAGACATGGAGCAAATTTTAGAATGTATGCATTTAAATATCGAAAATATGTAAATATGTTTTGATGCTTTAATATTACTGGTCTTAATAACCTGCTGTAATAAACCTTGGCTTGGAGAATCAAAAATCCTTCTCATATTTTTTTTATGTCTGCACTTAAAGGAAGACATAAAAACAGTGGAATTAATGCATTGACAGAAAAAACAAACAAATCACTTCTTAATGAACAACAGATAATTAATCTGACACTATACAGGTAATCATTGTATTTATGTTTTACTGCAAACACTTTTGTATGTAATGGTAAAAGAAAAAATTATCCGCTTTTTCTCTAATGGTGTGCATCACTTCTTGATTTTTGTAAACTCGCTCAACTAGTGTGTCCTCCTGAGCACACACAACAAAATCACACCATTCTAAACCAGTCAAGAGGATCTGTCTCTGAACTTGCCAGCAGTACTTGTGTTGCCTCCGAAGTTTCAAAGCACCGCTTGACATTTTCAGATAGGGGCAGTCCACATAACTCTGAATGTTGGGGCATTTGACTTCTAAGAGTCCAAATGGTGGATTCTCAGAGGGATCGAAGATTACTCCATCAGGGGAACAACCCAGCCATGGAGCATCAGGGTGAATGACAAATCCACATGGTGAATAATTCACATTTTTCAGAATGCAGTACTCTTGAACTGCAACTGGCTCCATATGAATTCCTCCCCTCATGTCCTTGGTCTGGACAGTTCCCCTGTAGATTCTCTCTGCCAAATTATCTGCAGAAGTATGTCCTCGAACATGGTTTGCCTCATGGAAACGTGTAGATCAGGCATGTCAAACTCAGTTTGGCTGTGGGGCCGGATCCAGACCTTCTGTTCTTAGGTGAGCCGGATCAGTAACTACAAATCAACTCCAAATATTTCGCTTTATTTTTCAGTACTATGCTTTATCATTCAGCCTACATTTTATAATCATGGATGAAAAGGGATCTTTTCTAAGCACAACACATTAAAACAATGAAAAAAAAAAGATTTTCATGTTTGACGGTGAATGTGTTAACAACTGGTTTATTTTAACAGTTGAGTGAATGCAGTTTTATACCTGAAGCAACTCACCACATTAACAAACTCAAGTGGGAGCTATGAAAAAAACATTTTCGCCTTAATAGTCATACTGCTTTGAAATAAATAAAAAAAGAAATACAAATAAAAGTTATAGCAGTGCATGGGTAATAAAATTAGACTACATCAGATCAAACTACTAGGCTGGGCCTACTGAAGCTGAGAACATACTGCACAATATTAATTATCTTTAATATGAAACCAGATGAATCTTATTTTTAATGATCTGTATTCATGAGTGCAAACAAATTTCGTGTCATCACACTTTTTTTCTCTCTCTCTCACTGCATTCCTGCAGTCTACTTGCTGCTGCTGGCTCCTGTAACTTGGCATCTTTTTGCCTTCACAAGTGCATCGATATTAGGTGTCAAATCCTGAGTAGCAGCACATTTAACAATGTCATTCAAGTGTTTATTTGTTAACCTTGAGCGCTGCTTTGTTTTATTATTGTTCATTACAGAGAACACCTGTTCACAAAGATAAGTAGTCCCAAACATGGATAGAACTTATGCAGCCATGGCTGTTAATTTGGGGTAACCTGGCACGAGATATTGATAAAAACGTATTCAATTCCACGGACCCAAATTTATCCTTCATAGCAGAATCGCTTCATAGCGGAATTGCATCCTTTGACTGAAGCTTTAACTCGTGTCAGTGCTGCATGCTGTCATTTACTTTCCTCTAGCGACCAGAGAGAGCTTTTGATTTGTATTCATTTTTTAAAAATCACAACTTTTGATAGAAATGAGCTAGAGACTTGATTCATTTTTTGACATACTCAGAAATTTATGCCGGGCCGTATTAAATAATCCAACGGGCCGGGTCCGGCCCGCGGGGCCCTATCTTTCACATGCCTGCTCTACATCTTACTCTCATCTTTCTCAGACCATGCCATTCTTCACATCAACTCTGCTCCTGTCTTGCAGCTTCAATCCTCTGCCCCATGCTCAATCACACTTCCAGGGACTTAACATGCACTTCTTCCTCTTCTCACAAAACATACGCACATTCTCATCGTCCCAGCCTATAGTTTTCCATAGCAAGGGGTGCTTGACTGGGGGCACCTGGGATGTTCACAATTTCTCTCACTGCTGCTGGCTTATCATGGAATCAAACCACACTCCCTGCCTCTACAGGCCCAAAAGCACATTCAACTAATGGGACTGCAGTTCACATGCCCATTGTTGCAACCAGAGGGGCAATTACAGGACTAAAACTTCTTATAGACCTCTCACACTCTTAGCATGGCAACATTGGGCATTTCTCCATCCAACGCTTTATAATGTCAACTTCTGAAAAATATTAAAAGCAAAAACGTGTATAACCATTTAATCAAATTACTGCCACAATATAATCTAAACTTCATTACACATCACATGGATCAAAGGTAATATTTTTTTATTTTTTTATTTGCCTTTATTTAACCAGGTTAGTCCCTTGAGATACAAGATCTCTTTTACAAGAGAGACCTGGCCAAGAGAGACCGAGCAGCAGCACAAATTACAACATTCAAGATACATTCAAAATCTCACATAAAATTTATTAAAACACGCACACACAGATGATCTGGACCTGACTGATTTTATCAGAGTCTTAAATCTGTTCAAAGAAACAAGGTCCTTGATTTTTATATCAGCCTGTAACCGGTTCCATGTGTATGGAGCAGCAAAACTAAAAGCAGTCTTTCCTAGCTCTGTTCGAGCTCTAGGAACAGCAAGTTGCAAAAACTCACTCGAACGAAGACTGAGCAGACTTTGCCTTCTATTCAGAAGACAACATAAATAATTAGGCAAATTCCCAATTAGTGCTTTGTAAATAAAAACATACCAATGTGCAAAACGTCGTGCCTGCAACGAAGTCCAATTCACTTTTGTATATAACAAACAATGATGAGTAAGAGGTCGACAGTTTGTTATAAATCGCAAAGCACTATGATACACACTGTCCAGTATGCTCAAACAGTGCACAGGAGCATTCATATACAAAATATCTCCATAATCTAATACAGGCATGAACGTTGCTTCAACTAACTTCTTTTTTACAATAAAGAAAAACAAGATTTATTTCTATAATAAAAACCTAACAAAAGTCTAAGCTTTTTAATTAGATGTTGAATATAAGGTTTAAAAGATAACATATATATATATATATATATTATATATATATATATATATATATATATATATATATATATATATATATATATAACCTCACACAGTCAGCAGTTGAATTCCTTGGTTTTCGAACCTCCATTTCTCCA
>NW_027507428.1:0-2500 GCF_052324685.1 Brachyhypopomus gauderio
CACCAGCGTTCTCCAACAAACACCACCGCTCGCCAGCAAACCCCACCCGTCTCCATCAAACACCACCAATCTCTTACAAACACCACCATTCCCTTCCAAATCCCACCCTTGTTCATGAAACAAAGCACTAACAAACGCCTCATTCTCCATCTAATACATCTATTCTATACCAAAGCCCACCCTTCTCCAACAAACACCACCACTAACAAACACCATCATCTAACACCATCATTCTCTACCAACCGCCTTCTCCATCACCAGCAATCTTCAGAGGTGTCAAAAGTATTCACATTCATTACTCAAGTAGAAGTATAGATACTAGGGTTTAAAAGTACTTCTGTAGAAGTGGAAGTATCAACTCAAGCTTTTTACTCAAGTAAAAGTGTTAAAGTACTGCTTTCAAAACTACTTAAAATATAAAAGTAAAAGTAATGTAAGGAAAAAAAACCATTAAGGACAAAAGCTTAGGTCGCACCACAGGGGTCTATAGTGCACTAGCCCACAGAGGTGTTTTTTTACATCTACACCTGATCTGCAATTTGACAGCACAGATTCCGTGTTTAAAATTTTACTGTTTAAAATTGACATATGAACGCGACACGCAAAAAGTTATGTCCATTCAATAACTGCCTTTCACCGTTTCGTATTGTAGCAGCGAAACACCACGATGGAAGGCAGTTACAGTTTTTTGCATTTGCTAACACACAAAAAGTGGTACTTATAGCACAATTTCTGAAACAACTAACCCATGTAGCCTATCTATTGACCGGGTGTGCTAAACCTTAAGCACATTCCCTGCCTTACACTCATGTAGAAATGCTAAAACACACTATTTGCTCAACTTTAAACACAGTTGTTCACATAAGACACAACATTTTAGAAAACACTGCCACACAACTGCCACACTCACCTACCAAAATATCATACCCAGTTCTCACAGGTGAAAACACTTCTAGCTAATTTTTTCAAATCGTTATCAGAACTTGATCCCTATAAAGAGGCCACAAGTTGCAAGCCTTGGTTTGCACAACAATGGAGGCGAATACTTCACAGAGAGGTAGAGGACGAGGAAGAGGACAAGGAAGAGGACGAGGACAAGGAAGAGGAAGAGGACGAACACGAACAAGCATCACGGATGAGATCCGGGCCACTTTGGTTGACCATGTGGTCAACCATGGGTTGAGTTTTCGGGAGGCTGGGCAAAGAGTCCAGCCGAATCTGAGCCGCTACACTGTAGCAGGCATCATCCGGACCTTTCGACTTGAGAATAGGTAAGTAGACCCATCCTGTATACCACACTACTGTATACTGTAGTATACCACACTACTGTATACTGTAGTATACCACACTACAGACCTGAACTGTGTGTACCACTGTACTACTGCTGTCTAGTTTACTGTAACATACAGCAACAATTCATTTCATGCTGAAAAATCATTCACATCATGTTTTTGCAGAACTGCTAGACTACCCCATGCTGGGGAGGAAGAAGGATATTCACCCCTGAACAGGAAGAGGCCATAGTGAACATAGTCAGACCAAACAACAGTATATCTTTACGTCAACTACAACAGCACATCATTACTGACAACACCACTTTCAGCAACATTCAATCAGTGAGCCTATCTGCACTGGCACGACTCCTGAGAAGACATCAAGTGCGTATGAATCAGCTATACAGGGTACCATTTCAGCGCAACTCTGACAGGGTGAAGGAACTGCGCTATGAATATGTGCAAGTATGCTCTGCTATCCTCTTACATATACTTTATTCCAGTGTCCTGTGCCACACAATGTTGAGTATGATATATGCCCATTTCATTCGGTCATAGACAGTACTGTAATACTGTAATGTTTGGTTTCAGAGAGTAATGGAGCTAGATGTTGCTGCAGTGGAACACAAGTTCCTTTATATTGATGAAGCTGGCTTCAACCTTGCCAGAACAAGACGCAGAGGAAGAAACATCATAGGACACCGTGCCATAATCGGTGTCCCTGGGCAGCGTGGTGGCAACATCACAATGTGTGCAGCCATATGCCACAATGGTGTTGTCCATCATCATGCTAAATTTGGTCCTTACAACACTGCTCACCATCATCACCTTTCTCAACACACTACACAACATACTGATTCCACATCACCAGGGAGATGGACAAGAACAGACCAGGTACGTTGTCATCTGGGACAACGTAAGTTTCCACCGTGCTACACAAGTACGACATTGGTTGACCGAACATCCACAGTTTGATGTGCTTCACCTCCCACCATACTCACCTTTCCTCAACCCTATTGAGGAGTTTTTTTCGGCATGGAGGTGGAAAGTTTATGACCGCCAACCCCACCATCACATACCACTTCTGCAGGTGATGGAGGAAGCTTATGGGGACATTGATGAGGATGCATGTCAGGGCTGGATACGTCACACAAGAAGATACTTCCCCCGCTGTCTTACCAAAGAGGACATCACCTGTGATGTTGATGAAATCTTGTGGCCAGATC
>NW_027507428.1:12500-35000 GCF_052324685.1 Brachyhypopomus gauderio
TCCAGACTACACCTGTAGACTCCACCTCCAGACTCCACCTCCAGACTCCACCTCCAGACTACACCTCCAGACTCTACCTTCAGACTCCACCTCCAGACTACACCTCCAGACTCTACCTCCAGACTACACCTCCAGACTCTACCTCCAGACTCTACCTCCAGACTCTACCTCCAGACTCCACCTCCAGACTACACCTCCAGACTCCACCTCCAGACTCCACCTCCAGACTCCACCTCCAGACTACACCTCCAGACACTACCTCCAGACTACACCTCCAGACTACACCTGTAGACTACACCTCCAGACTCCACCTCCAGACTCCACCTCCAGACTCCACCTCCAGACTACACCTCCAGACTCTACCTTCAGACTCCACCTCCAGACTACACCTCCAGACTACACCTCCAGACTACACCTCCAGACACTACCTCCAGACTACACCTCCAGACTACACCTCCAGACTACACCTCCAGACTCTACCTCCAGACTACACCTCCAGACTCCACCTCCAGACTCCACCTCCAGACTCCACCTCCAGACACTACCTCCAGACTACACCTGTAGACTCCACCTCCAGACTCCACCTCCAGACTCCACCTCCAGACTACACCTCCAGACTCTACCTTCAGACTCCACCTCCAGACTACACCTCCAGACTCTACCTCCAGACTACACCTCCAGACTACACCTCCAGACTCTACCTCCAGACTCTACCTCCAGACTCTACCTCCAGACTCCACCTCCAGACTACACCTCCAGACTCCACCTCCAGACTCCACCTCCAGACTCCACCTCCAGACTACACCTCCAGACTACACCTCCAGACACTACCTCCAGACTACACCTCCAGACTACACCTGTAGACTACACCTCCAGACTCCACCTCCAGACTCCACCTCCAGACTCCACCTCCAGACTACACCTCCAGACTCTACCTTCAGACTCCACCTCCAGACTACACCTCCAGACTACACCTCCAGACTACACCTCCAGACACTACCTCCAGACTACACCTCCAGACTACACCTCCAGACTACACCTCCAGACTCTACCTCCAGACTACACCTCCAGACTACACCTCCAGACTCCACCTCCAGACTCTACCTCCAGACTACACCTCCAGACTACACCTCCAGACTCTACCTCCAGACTACACCTCCAGACTACACCTCCAGACTCCACCTCCAGACTCTACCTCCAGACTACACCTCCAGACTACACCTCCAGACTCCACCTCCAGACTCTACCTCCAGACTACACCTCCAGACTCTACCTCCAGACTCTACCTCCAGACTACACCTCCAGACTCCACCTCCAGACTCTACCTCCAGACTACACCTCCAGACTACACCTCCAGACTCCACCTCCAGACTCTACCTCCAGACTACACCTCCAGACTACACCTCCAGACTCCACCTCCAGACTCTACCTCCAGACTACACCTCCAGACTCTACCTCCAGACACTACCTCCAGACTCTACCTCCAGACTACACCTCCAGACTCCACCTCCAGACTCCACCTCCAGACTACACCTCCAGACTACACCTCCAGACTACACCTCCAGACTCCACCTCCAGACACTACCTCCAGACTACACCTCCAGACTACACCTGTAGACTACACCTCCAGACTCCACCTCCAGACTCCACCTCCAGACTACACCTCCAGACTCCACCTTCAGACTACACCTCCAGACTACACCTCCAGACTCTACCTCCAGACTACACCTCCAGACTACACCTCCAGACACTACCTCCAGACTACACCTCCAGACTACACCTCCAGACACTACCTCCAGACTACACCTCCAGACTACACCTCCAGACACTACCTCCAGACTCCACCTCCAGGCTACACCTCCAGACTACACCTCCAGACTACACCTCCAGACTCCACCTCCTCCTAGTGGTCCTCCTCACTGCTCCTGGGACACAGCAGGCTCCCGTGTGTTTGGCCTGCTCTGTTTTCCCACCCATGGGCTTTTATCTTCCTTCCTTCCTCCCCTTTTCTCATGCCCTCCCTCTTGTTGTGCTCTTATCTTAATATCACCTATTAGTTCATCATCAGATTGTCTCTGACAACAAGCATTTGGTGATAACGCCTGATCATCACGACATCTTTTGTGTGCATGCATGCCTGCGAGTGTGTGAGAGACTGTGTGCGCTTGGGTTCTTGAGTGAACCAGAGGGCCAACCTAATTCCCAGCACCTTTGAGGTCTGTGTGTGTGTGTGTGTGTGTTCTCTCCAGAGAGCAATACGAAATTGATTACATCACTACATGGCATTCCACCATCAATCTCAACCTGTCAAATACCAGGCGAGGTTGGGAAAGATAGAGTCAGAGAGAAGGAGCAGGTCTGTGTGTGTGTGTGTGTGTGTGTGTGTGTGTGCACTAGGGGCGTGTCTGTAGGATGCTAATCGGGCATTTAAATGGCGTGTATTGAGCGTGGAGGGCGGATTTGGGAGCTGCAGTGTTTGTGATTGACCTCTAACCCACTCCCATTCACAACCACAACATCAAATTAACACACTAATAACACTCATTGTGCTTGGAGCCTGCATGTGTGTGTGTGTGTGTGTGTGAGCAGGACACACACAAAGTCAGGACAAAAAGTGTGTAAATGGTTTTAATGTGTGTCTAAACAGGTATAAGGGAGCATTCAATATTTCACTTACACAGAGAGCCAAAGTGAAGTGAATATTGGTTTGAGTGTATCTGAGCTGTCAGAGCTGCTGAACTAACGGGCCATAACGGGCCTGCTGCCCAGGGGCCCGTCTGTGTGTCACCGGGGCAGCGTACCCTGGACCTGCCCGGGACGTCAAACGTGCCACGGCGCGGCTCTCTGCGAGGGTGTGGCGGGATCGATTCCCGCCGGCCCCATACGGTCGCCTCCTCTGTCCCGCCGGGGCTTTGATTGTCATGACGAGCGTCCCGTTGTCCCATGAGGGGACACCCGCTAATGCAAGGATGCGTCCAATATTAATCCAATGAACACAGGACCCTTTAGATAAGCCCAACAAGGGTCCCTCTCTCTCCTTCTCTCTGTCTGTTTGTCTGTGTATCGCGCTCCCCCCTTCACACACACACACACACACACACACACACACACACACACACACACACACACACACACACACACACAGAGTGCTTGCAGCGTTCCTCTGGTTGCCAGTTCAACCCTCTGTGGGGATAAGGGGAACTCCCCCTCCATCTGTCTCTCTCTTCCTTCACACACTCAGGTCCATTTTGACCTGAATTACCATTTACAGCCCAAACCTTTTCACAGTCAACTCCCAATTACTACTTTAATGACCAAATGCTGCTTTGTTTATGATTATTTGGGTGTGTGCGTTTCAACACTGGTTTAGCACATGTCTGATTAGTCACTTTATGGCTCAAGAGAAAGTGCTGTACTCTAATTAGAAACCATGTGTGTGGTTTTAGTGTGTATGTGTGTGTATGTGTGTGTGTGTGTGTGTGTGTGTGTGTGTTAGTGAAATCTGAATGGAGTGCTGGGGTCCTGTAGATACTGCTGTCCAAGTTATCTGGCAAGCCAGAGAGCAATATAATGGTGAGAAAAGACTCATAAGCTCTGTCACACACACACACACACACACACAAACACACACACAAGCGTATCTGTCCTGCAGTCAGAAGGCCCGTAAACGATGTCCTCGTGGAAGACGTCCAGTGTCTGCAATATTTTTCTGTGGTCTCCACACACCCCTCTCCATTATGCTTGTCTGCTGGTCTGTAATGCATGGTCCTTATCACTGGGTGATCAGGTGTGATGTCTCACACCAGTGCCAATTATGGTAACAATTACCCAGCTGTTTATCGCTGGCGATGGTAAGATTATATTCACATTGGTAGTCATGAGGTATGTTAAAGACTTTGATAATCACATGGTGACGGCCGCACCAGAACTTCCCTGCTTGGTTTGCGGGGTATCCCGACCCCCTCCAGGTGCGTCAGAGATGAGACACAGAGAAAACGTGGCATGGCACCCGAGCCCTGGGGGCCAGGTCGGGCCGGGGGGCCCCTGGGGGCCGGGCTGGGGAGCCCTAGACAGTGTGCCAGGCTGTCTGGCTTCCTCTGCGGTTACCTCAGACCTACGCTCGGCTGAAACAGTAGAACGGTTGTCGTTTGCTCTCCGAACGCCCCCTCTCAACAGGCTGATGAACGCCACATTAAGGCGCTTTCAGGAAGCCTGATTAAAAAGCAGAATTAATACCTTCACTGTGGGCTTAGAGCTCGTGCTCATTTGTGTCCATTACGTGTTAAGGCAAATCAGAAGCTTTTTCTGTGTGAGTATAGTGCGTGTAGTGTGTGTGTGTGTGTGTGAATCTTTATTGCCTCTCTGCAGTATTTCACTAACTGCCCCCTTGTGTGTGACCTTTTCTTTTGACCCATGGCCCCCTCACTGTCTCCTAACTGTCCTACTGTGTGTTTGCGTTCTCAGCAGGGTTAGATAAATTGCCACTCCCTGCTTCAGGTATGTTAATAGCTCTAATGACCCTGATACAGCCAGTGTGAATAGAGCCTGCCTGAGGTGGTGCGTACCCCCCTCAAGGCCGGCCCACTGGGTGTGGGCGTGAACAGTGAGGGTGTTTGTGTGTTTTTGCCGGGCGTGTGCGCGTAGTCCGTTGTGTTTGAGTGGAGAGTGTTTGAACTCTTAAAGCAGGTACTTTTGTAATGCCCTAATAAGTAGAGTAGCAGAGCACTCCAGATTTCTCTCAGGGCCGTAGCCCCACCCTCCCGGCTATAACCCCACCCTCCGGGCTATAGCCCCACCCTCAGTTCCGCCCACTCTCCTCTCCACTCCTCCCCCTGTTCATTGACTGGGCACTTTCTTTACTTTTTGGAAGACAGGAGTTTAGAGGAAAACACAAAACTCTTTCACAAAACAACCAACAAGCCAAACTAACAAAGAAACTGACCAAACAGTCTCTCTTTTTAGCTTCAAGAGGGGGCAACCAATTCCCATAATCACATATTCATCAGTTGAATGATTAATTTAACATCTGGAATGAAAGCTTTAAAATTTTGTTATTAAATTTTGTTTACCAGTTATTTTGAATTGTTCCATGATCCCACTGAAATGGAAATTAAAGGTGTGTAGTTACAAACCAGAGGAATGAGAGTTTAAAGTGTAAGGGCTCTGTGAATTTCAGGCTGAGAAAATTAATATTACTTTTCTTGTTTTCATGCATATAAATTTTAATTCAATTGTAATACTGATTCAACAGTACTGATCAGATCAGAAGTGTAGACTATAATAGAATAATAGTAAAAGTTTCCTTTCAGGGATAAGAGTCTTTGGTAGGAATATGAATCTAGTCTGTGATATGTGATACAGATTGTCTCACATAATTTTACCTGTAACAAATTAATTAACTGAAGCAAACATACACTGCTTGACACATGGCCAATCTGCTCAGCAAATTACCCAGATCAAACACAATATCAGGTTTAGCAATGGTGCTGTTATGTAACACTGATACTGTGATACAGGTGTATTGGCATGTAGACGTTAAGGGTTATTTATACAGCAGCTGTACAGAACATAGTTCTTGGCTCGAGTGTGTTCACAGGCATTAAGGAAGACAGTATGAATGTTTGTTTAAGATTACTGCTGTTCAAAACCCACAGGGCCACGTGTCTTGTCTGTGACCTCACAAGATCTTATACTTTAAGTTTTGTGCCCATTACCAACAGCATCTGGTAACACCTGGTAATGGAAACATATTGTAAGTGGAGTTATTAATGTACACATATCTGAGATATGCTTAAGAGTGGAAATATATGACTGAGGTACACACACACACACACACACACACACACACACACACACATACACACACATACACACACACATAGGTACACACAGACACACAAACACACACATAGGTACACACAGACACACTCAACCACACAATCATACAAATGCATGCTAGATGAATGAAGCCTAGCCACACCCAGTCACAAATCTTCAACTTTCTCACTGACACCGATCCAGACACATTTAATAAACATGCCCTCACATACACACCACTTCTACACACACACCACTAATACACACACTGTCATTTACAAACATACCCTCACATACACACCACTACTACACACACTGTCATTTACAAACATACCCTCACATACACACACCACTACTGTCATTTGTCAGATCAGCAATATTATTTTATTTGAAAACTGAACAGAAGTACATTTTTAGATGTAAAGTTTGTTTCATTTACATTTTATTTTTACATTTACGGCATTTTAGCAGACGCTCTTATCCAGAGCGACTTACAAAGTGCTTTGCATCTGATCACAGAATTCATCCTAGGTAATAGTACGAATAGGCCAGAATTCAAGATACCATTGAGTCAGACTACTTCTAAACTACAGGAGTCAATGTCATTACCTAATGTTTTGCAAGTTAAACGTTTGCCAAAAAGCACAAATAACCATAGACAGACATACAATCATTTCATCATTCCTTTACTTTGAAAAATAAGGTGTGTGTGAAACTCACTCGACAATATTATAAGTAAAATTAAAGTTTTAAATGTATAAAGGAAACTTTTCTACCCAGTTTCTGAAACTGTCCTGAATTTGATGCAGAACGCTGCACTGTACGCTGGAACTCATGCAATATTCAGGCGTCATTAATTAAAAACCCCAATTACAACCCCTTGTTACACGATTAATATGGTTCATACAATGTAGCCACCTAGCAATGCAACTTTTTCTCCACTGTTTAATCTAAATTCCATTACGAACCTCACACCCATATCCACTGCGAGCGAACCCAATACGTTGACAGGTCCGGTTATTTATTACGGGTATCCACTCCTCCAGACGGCCGGTGAAGAAGCGTTGGGCTCGGGCGTCCCCTCTTCGTCTCCCTGCCGTACTCTTCCTCTCCTGGGTTTATCTGCCTGTGTTCTCAGGGATTATATTGCAATTCCTCTTTCCTTTAAAAGACTGATCACTGACACTCACCTAATTGAGCTTGGCAGACTGCTTCTACTCTGAACCTTAAATAAACCACACAGTGGAGGTGTGTGTGTGTGTGTGTGTGTGTGTGTGTGCAGTCACGTGCATTTCTATGTGTTTGACAGCTCAGTTGGGTTTTAATTATGGCCTTCATGCTGTCCCGTGAACTCCAGTACTCACGTAGCATTTGAACACTTCAGTCTCCTGCATGTCTTTCACTGCTTGTGTGTGTGTGTGTGTGTTTTCTCTGTCCCGGAGAGGGGAATGTCTGTCAGGTATGCTGGAGGGGACTTCTGTGTTTAAATGAATCACCTACATGTTACCAGACTGTAACTGATCAGTTGCGCTCTCTCTCTCTCTCTCTCTCTCTCTCTCTTTCTTCCTTTTCCTTTGTAAAGAGTGTCATGAAACTGTTGGCACTGGGACTTGCTTTTCCAGTTTATATGTGCTTCATTGTTTCTCTCTCTCTCTATTTCTCTGTCTCTCTCTCTCCCTCATCACTCTGTCTCTCAGCAGCTGCAAGGCAGTTGAACTTTTGAAACAGTTTAGACAAATCATTATACTGTTAGTGTGTGTTAGTATGTGTGTGTGTGTTGGAGGGGGTGTATGTGTGTGTTTGGACTAAGGACAAAGCCATTAGTAGTAATAGAAGCAATCAGACAGTGGTTTGGCTGTGAAGTCTTGCCTGGGAATTCTGAACTCACAAGTATTTACAAAGCAAGACTTTAGTAAAAAACCAGCATACAGAAAGCTGAACTCTATCCCAGTATATTGTGTTTTGTCGACAGTGTATATTGATGGTTTTGACATTTCTTTTCTTCGGTGATACCAGTACTAACATCGCTGTTGAGGTCTTGCAATATTAACACAATTTTTCATCGACTATTTTTCACATGGCTCTTTAGTGACTTGGGTGTGTACGTGTCAGTAATACCACTTCCTGCCGTTCAAATGGACTACGCCAGAAAAATGTGATTTCTCCGATAAAACTAATGAGGGTGATTTTAACATCCCAGAAGTGTGTATTGAGTTGCCTTAATGTGTTCTTGGCTTCATCCAAACATGACATCCGTCCATTAAAATTCTGTGTCTGCGTCTGTGTGTGTGTGTGTGTGTGTGTGTGTGTGTGTGTGTGCGAGCATGTGTGTGATGGGGGAACCTCTCTAAGAAGTATGTCACTTTTCCTCTTCTTGGTTATCCCATTATCAGACTGGCCTTTTGGAATGAGATGCTCAGGGATACCGGGTTCCTTCCTGTAGCAAAATGAGTTCAATTACCCGTCCAAACAATAGTTAGCGTAATTACACTCGTGCATAAACGCAGCTATCACGCTGGCACTTCCTGGCCCAGGATGACGTGGCACTTAGCAGGCGATGGTCGCCGTGGTGACACGAAGCCCAGCCGTGGGCGGGTGACGAGATCAACCTCATCATTCGAGGATGTGATGTGTCGTATTCCATGTAAAGTTTGGCCTTCAAAACAACTTGGAAGATTCTTTGTTTAAGAAAAGACGTTTCACCAAAAACGTGTGATTTTATGCCTTTCAAGGCAAAATCAGAATGTCAAGGTCACATCTAGGACAAAGGCCTTGTCCTTTCTGATCCAGAAACGCTGTGTTGTTTTAATAAAAGTTATGACTTGATGTGTTTTTGAGGGTGACCTGTTCCCTGTGACTAGCGGTGACGGCTGCAGGTCATGAGGGTTGTTATATGAATTTAAGGAAGTTACTGTGATTGGTTGCTCTCTTACATACTAATCTTAGTAAATATAATTTAGCAGAAAGTGTTTTGATACACACACATTTACATAGGGGCACAGTGCAAGCTGAGAGAGAGAGCGAGAGAGAAATTGTGTGTGTGTCAGCATGTATTCCCCTGAGAATGCAAAGCTGAAGACCTGTGGTGATTTTCTCACACACTCACACACTCATACATGTTTACACACTAAACATTAGCAGTGGTAAGTCTATGGGAAACTACGTTCTCAGCAGTACCCTCATAGAGGGGTTGTGAGTGTGAATTAATGTACTTTAGTGCTTTAGTGTGTGTGTGTGTGCATGTGTGTTAGTCGATGCTTCTACTTTCCAACCATGAGCTATTTCAAGCTTAGTGTCACAGTGCACAGGCACACACAACCACTTACACACACACACACACACACACACACACACACACACACACACACACACACACACACACACACACACACAAAATGAGAAGTTGCTGTTTAGACCAACATCTAGCGGTCAAATTAAAGACCATGATATGGATTGGAAGTTAAATCAGCTACATCTTCAGCTAGTGAAATGATCTCAACAGTACATAAATGACAAGGATAGATGACTTGGTCATTTAGTCAGTTAGTCATCGTTCTAGAAATATCAGAGGGATGCTTCATCACCTGATGGGACGAGTACTCACCTGATACATATGTGTATGGGGTGTGTGTGTGTGTGCGTGTGTATGTGTGTGTGTGTGTGCATGCCCAGAATATGCGTGGAATCAGTTAAGGGCCTTTCACCTAAACAAACACTCTGAGATCCACATTCTAATGCACACTTTAAATATAACTGTGTGCATCTGTGTTTGCGTGTGTGTGTATGTGCACGCTCTACTGTGAAGCAGAACATGTCAACAAACACTCGGCAGGTGGAGCTCGGCAGGTGGAGCTCGGCAGGTGGAGCTCGGCAGGTGGAGACACAGCGGTCACTGACTGCAGAGTGAGCGTAGGGCATCACGGTGCATGAAGAACACCTTCTAACACCCCCCACATCTCATCTGGCCATGCTGAACTAACCCTGCTCACGTTTAGGGAGAGGAGACACCGCCTTTTCTCAGCCTGTATCCATCAAAGCATCATTAACAACTACCCATGAGTACACTGGATTTCTTTTGCCGCATTTGCGTGTGCACGTGTGTGTGTGTGTGTGTGTGTGTGTGTGTGTGTGTATGTGTGTGCGTGTTTGCACGCACATGTGTCTTGGCCTCCGCCACTCATTTTCACACCTATGTTGAAAATAGTCGCCCAATTTTCCTGTGGCTTAAACTGTAAAACACACACACTCACACACACACACACACACACACACACACACACACACACACACACACACACACACACACACACACACACACATATACAGACAGTCTTACACACCAGAAGTCGCAGTGATATGATGGTTTGGTAGAACACAGCAATAACATATACTGTGTTCATCAGTGACAGGCTGCACTGCACTAACACCGTGTTAGTGTTATGATGATGAGGGTTCAGGTTTGTCACATGACTCTTCCTACCCTGTTAATATTTCTATTGAGTGTGTGTCCAAGAACATGCAGACTGCATGTAGCATACTCCAAATGTGTTTCAGCACAAAACAGCTTTACTACGATAACAAACTCTCCTCCCTTTACACATGCACACACCCACACACAATACACATCCAACCGCAGCTATAATTAGTAATGTAGCTGTCAGGAAAAGCTCTCTATAGTGTGTTTAACCTGTTATAAACTTTATAAACTTACTCTTTTGATTTTTCAATTGTCCAATAATCTTCACATGCCACTAAAGGTCTTTTCAGTCTATTTTACAGGCGGTTAAGCAACAGCAGTTCAAAATGTTACTGAGTGAGCGAGTGAGTGAAAACCTTACAAGGAGATAGTAGTGATTTAAATGTTTTAGTTAATCTCATTAAAGTGGCTCATTAAAGTGTTTTGATATCGCTCTATTTTATTGGCTCTTTGCACTGCGATTCAGTAGAAACGTTTGTTACTTTATTATCTCATTAAATGAGATACTCTTACATCACGCAGACTGTTTGCAGACTTTCATGAGAAAGAAATTTGTGACTGTCGGAAAAATGGGAAAACAATAGAACAGAAACACATGGGTTACTATAGCTACCATCTTCATATTTCATATCTTGATTACTTATATAATTAATTTTAAATATAGTTAGTGTTACTTTTATTTTACCTTGTGTAATATATATATATATATATACACACAAAATTTGACATATGTATGACCTCTCACATGGTATAAAAACAAATGTGGGTATATTTATGTGTGTGTGCATGCACACACGTGTGTTTATGTGTGTGTGTGTGCGCATATCCTTTAACCCCTTCATTCCTGTCACAAGCACCCACTCAGTGTAGCTGTAACAGCATTTGTGACATCAGCACAGCAGAATCCACACACCTACACATAATATAACCTTACTACTCTCTCTCTCTCTCTCTCTCTCTTTAATTCAGAGGAAGACAGTAGCAGTCATGCCGGTGAGCCACTTCATACACGCCCTCACCCCCTCACAGATTGCACTCTTTCTCTTGTTCACAGGAAGCTGTGGGCATGCCTCCCCATACCAGTGACACTCGCTTCTCTCAAACGATGTTACAGTTTTGTTTTTTTTTTTCACCACTTGTGTGGTCTGATATATCTTTAATGTTGCTTTTTTCAAACAGAAATAATTTTTTTCTTCGGTGAGCATGTTGCAACATAATATGGTTAGGAGGTAACAAGGAAGAGCTCCGATGAAGCAATATCTGACTCAGTATTGTCACGGTCCGCCTGACTCCTCCCTCCAGCTAGTTTATGGTTGTGTACACGTCCGTTTGTGTCTGCGTGTGTTTACGTTCATGTGCGTTAGCGTACGTGTCGTCTTCGTCAGTTGTTCGTCTTCAGTTTGTGTTCATTCCCGCGTTTTCAGTAATAAACGTTTTACGTTTAAACTCAACTCGGCATCCTGTTTCTGCTTCGTTGCGTTACGGAGCAACAGACCGTCCGGGATGCCCAAAGGTAATCACGGCAGGAAGAGAAAGAGGCGACACCCCCTCCTTCCTGCTAAACCCTGCAACATCAGAACTAATGCTTCGGGCAAGGCGGTCCGATTTGGGGAGGAGGAGCGGCTGGCTGGTTTCCAGTGGGACTTCTCTGATCATGTGGTCAGAGTGGACACCAGCCAGCTAGCGAAGGACACTCCTCCTCTTCGACCCAGACTTCTCCGGTGCACTACATGTCTGGCAGTGGGTGGGTTTGCCATTGGAGGCGAGCTCCTCTCAGCGACCGACAGGGTGCCAGGACTGATACAGGGAGAGGAGTTTGGTCTGTACGACCGAGAAAGCTCTCGCGAGCGCCCCAAGAAGACACTAAGGTATCGCCACCCTTCTCCTTAGTTAGAGCCACCGATGCTAGCTTCCCATCTGCCTGTAAGGTCGGTGTGCACTCCCCACATCCTCCTGAAGCAGGTACATTCTCCCCAGGTGCTCCGGTCAGCGTGTGTCCAACGGGAGAGTCCTCGGCACACAAGGGATCTTCGCCCACGGCTGCTCCCACAGGACCGCTGGGCACCTGCTTCCCAGCAAGGCATCCTGCTTTGTTTCCCTTTGTCCCCCTAATGGCAAATGTCCCTGCGTTTGTCCCAATGTTGTCTCCCTTCGTCATCCTAAGATGGTCTGTTGGTACGCTCTCCCCAGGGTAGGCTACTCCAAGCTGACGAAGCTCTGTGCGCTAGCCCGGCCCTTCATTTCGGGTCTAGTGTCGGACAGCTGGTGCTGGGCACTCCAGGAGAAAGCACCTCTCTGTGGGGGGTTTTGTCCCGGTCCACTCCTCCATCAGGTTTGTGCATGTTTCTGTCCTGTGAGTTTCTGTTCGTTCCCGCATTGTCAGTAATAAACGTTCCACGTTTAAATCTGCGTCCTGTTTCTGCCTCACTGCGTTACAGTTATGTGTCAGACTGATCTCAGATCAGCAGCAAAGCATTCACTGGGTGCATCTGCAAGCTTCTTCACAAGACAAATGTGCTGAATTGTTCGTTTGTTTGAACTGACCTCCTCAGGTTCAAACCTCTTCAGCTGAGCTGATGGCTGGAGACAGGGACTCTCCAGAACAGAGCTCAGAACGTCAGACCTTCACACAGACTGAAAACAGGTCAACGAAAGGCAGGTCTACGGTTAATGACAGGTCCAGTCAGTGGGGATATTAAAGACAGTTTAGTGACTTTCATCGTCAGGGTTGCTGAGAAGGAGAGTGACCCATCTGGCCTGCATAGGAGGAAGTAAACGAGAGTTGAAGGCCCAGTTCTATGGGTTGCTTGACCTTGAGATCGGTTTGTAACGCCTGTATGTGTGTATCAAAACAGAACCCAGAACAGAGGCACTGTAGACATCACAGCCCTGACAAGCATGTGGTAACTAGGCCATGCAGCATGAGTGTGAGTGTGTGTGTGTGTGTGTGTGTGTGTGTGTGTGTGTGTGTGTGTGTCTGTATACATGTGTGTGTGTGTGTGTGTGTGTGTGAACTGACACCTTTCAGATGCACAAAAAATACATCAATGACAAGCAATATATATAAACAAAAACACACAAACAAAAAATGTTCAAAAAATATGAAGGAAGAAATTTCATGGCAGCCAGTAGCTAATATTAGACCTGCCATGACATAATAAATATCATGGTGGCTCATGCACACTCGGTCTTGTCTGTTTAAACAAAAATGCAAAAAGCACCCCCACCCACCTGCACAAATGCTCTCTCTCTCTCTCTCTCTCTCTCTCTCACACACACACACACACACACACACACACACACACACACACACACACACACACACACACACACACACATGCATGGTGATATTCCCTCGTTCCACTCCACACCTCTCCGAAGGTGATGACAGATTAAGGGGATTTCATTTCATGGTAAAGGCTTCAGGCCAAAGTGCGGGCCTGACCCATTCCTCCAACACACACACACACACACACACACACACACACACACACACACACACACACACACACACACACACACACACACACACACACACTAGTATAAATGAGTGCAAATCCAAAACGGGCAAGAAAGTGAGCCCAATCTGGACCATTGTACTGCTTCAGGATTAGTCCAGTGAAGTGTATGTGTGTGTGTGTGTGTATGTGTGTGTGGGTGTATCTTGTTAAATTCAGGGCTCCCTGATGTAGTCATGGCTTTGGGTAGAAACAGTCCAAACTCATCCTAATACTGTGAATAGACTAAAACTGAAAGAATGAAAGTATGATTTTTTTTCCTGTTCAGTTTTTGTACACCTGAGCAAAACTGGACATTCACTATACTATCTGGCTCACACAAATGCTCTCCACAAGAAAGAAAGGAATAAAGAAACAAAAAAATATGAATAGAAAATCATTGCCAGAACTATTTGGAAATATGTCTGGTCTCTCTTCATAGCTTCAAAATTCAACACTGATATTGCCAATGAAACCATCAAGGAATGTTTACTAAATGTGGTGGATATTCCAGAGAAGACAACAAACCTCCCCAAGACAGACTAGACAAAACAGACTGCACAAGACAGTCTACCCAAGACAGACTATACAAGACTAACAGGATAAGATAGACTACACAAAACAGACTACACAAGACACAAACAAGACAAGACAGAATACAGAAAACAGACTACACAAGACCATCTACAAAATCGGTCTACACAAACAAACTACACAAGACAGACCACACAAAACAGTCTACACAAAAAGACAACACAAATCAGTCTGCACAAATTACAAAAGACAGAGCAGCAACTTTGAAAAGCCACAGTAGCAACTTCGACAGTGTGCAAAACATTGCATACACAATATGACATGGTCAGAAAACAAGTATACCTAGAGAACATAACATAGAAAATAAAAAAAGAAGTTATAAAGAATTTATGATCGTTTGGCAGTACCAAATGTATGACTTTCAAGTAAATGAAATAAGGTCACTATATACTATCACATACAGCTCCGGTTTCAAAACCAACCAGATTCCAGGATAATTTAGGTAAAGGCCTGTGAAGGTAAAGTTCACGTTCAGCTTATGTTCAACACAAGGTTTCATTCATGATGAGATATGCAGTCATGCAGCCAAGTTTGATCTGGACATGTTGAAAGTACAAATACTGAATGAGTCTGTAGAAACAGAGGCAGCGTTTAGACTGAAGGTGGCAGTCGGCTTTTGTCCCTGGTCTGTCCCCCCTAGTCCCTCTCCCCCCCCACACTCAGTCAAGGGCATCGTCCTACGTCAGGGAGCCCTAGTTACAGAAACTTTTTCCATCAGGGCGTCACAATGAACGTCCTGGAATGAGGATGCATGTGCATCCTTTCACTTGTAGAGACACACCCCCAAAAAGGCAGCACACAGGAGTGAAAATCAGCACACACACACATTCATGCACTCACACACACACATTCGTGCACTCACACACACACACATTTGTGCACACACACACACACACACAACAAAAATGATCTGATTTAGGAAGTGCACCCATTTATTGTCTGTAAAAAGTTACTGATTGAGGCTTGTTTGCACTTAACAGGTCCACCAACACACACTCAAGGTGTCCAGAAGAACTATTTCCAGCTCAATGTCCACGCATCAATCAAGCCTGATGCAAAATTCAAATATAATAGATTAAAACAGCTAAAGATGGGTGACACCAATGGTTATTATTACCTTTGTCAGACTACCAAAACAGTGCAGATTGCCAGTAATGGGAAATAATATGACAGCCAGAACGAGGAAATGGTCAGTCAGCAAGGTAATTAATCCCAATCAGACTCTTTTCGACAGCATATCAAAACATAAGGAATGCGCCACGTGCTGGCTAATTGCCAGAAAAAGTCAATCGCTTTTCACCTTATACTTTTTGACAGTACAATAATTATCTAATAATTAGATCTATTAGAATATTAGAATATTTCGTGCCATTTTCCCATGAGAGCAGGAGGGAAAACAAGCGTTGCAAGCGAATTCAAGTTCATGTCACGTCCCACAGAGAAGCTGAGAAGAAACGCATTGCATCGCACGCACGCACGCACGCACGAACGTTGTGGCGGCATTTGGGCGCCTTTTCACGTTGCCTACCGCACGCTTTGGTTTCACCGTTTCCTTTGTCATGCTAGTACCTGTATACCTGCGACAGGAATGCAGAAACAGAGAGTTTTCACGATGGACACGTGTGACGAGCTGCACGAGGGCTGACGGGCGCGCGCTGGGGCTTGCGTAGCATGTGCGCAGGCGCAAGTTCGTAACCTGAGAAGAATCTTGTCAGCGCTGTTGGACTTATTTCGCGCCAGAAATCGCATATGTTTGTCGTTATAACATAGGCTTTCAACATCACCAACATCGCGCTTGCGGTTTTGCGTTTGTGTCAAGAGTTGTTTCTTGTTGTAAATGTAATGAATCATTGCCAAAGGGGTTAAAACATCTGCCATGCGGCATTTAGGTTATAGTCAAGGCCCTAGTGACCAGTGATGACTTAGTTACCCTGAAAAAGTAATCCGATTACTGATTACTCCTTTTTAAAGTAACTTAGTTACATTGCTGATTACTTGATTTTAAAAGTATTTTTAAAACGTTAGATTACAAGTTACTTTAGTTGTTACATTCAGCAACAAAATTTGTTTGTCCAATACTCACTTTATTGGAAGTGCATTTTTAACAGAAACAATGTATCTCCTGACATTTAAACAATGTATCTCCTGACATTTAAATAATGTATCTCCTGACATTACGTTTGTGTCGCTGCGTATTATTTGTAAATGTATTTGTAAACGTAATACAAGCGAACTGTTCAGTCAGACAGCTATTTGTTGTGAAACGAAATACAATTATATTTTCAAGCACGTTAAACACAAAGCAACATTAAAATTCGTCAGGTAAATGTTCCTTCCCCTGTTTTTGAGGGGTATTTCTTTACACTACCACATATCGTTACGGAGAACGCTGCACAGAATGACGTGAACGCGCTCGCGCTCTCACAGGTTCACGCGCTGCGTGCGGAGTCGAGCGCTACGGTCAGACGCAAAAGTAGAACTGAGCCAAGAAGAAAGCAAAAATATATTTTTTTACTAAGGAAAACAAAAATAGTAACGCACAGTTACTTGGATAAGTAACTTTAATCTGATTACTGACATCATTGCTTGTGACTTTACAGGCTCATGCAGTAAACATCTGAAATGGAGTCCTGACTAAATAATCCAGCATTTTTAAGAACAAGCTCAAAAGAAGCACTTGCAACCTGCCCAGTCAGCACCCCTCAAACACAGCCCCACCAGTGCAGTTATTGTATGTTCATTTGCTTCAGTCAGAGTATGGCTCTTACATACCTCACTTTGGTCTGGTCATGTTCCTGGTCTGGTAATTGGCTGTTAGCTCAGTTAGCATCCTAGCAACTAATGCTAAGCGGTAGCAGCTGTTATCTATACATATATTATAGGTCATGTCAGTGCACCATTGGAAGTGGGCCAGTACTACAGGGTTTATTTGGAAGTTTAAGTGGTTCTCAGTGAGACATTACTGACACCACAGAAGCAAAGGACGCACATTTTTTTCTCGTAAAACATCTGAGAGACGGAGGGCACAGTTTTGACCAAAAGACTGTCAGCAAACACTCAAGAGTCATAAAAGACCCCTAAAGGCTGAATAAAGAGACTGATGAAGTGTGTGTGAATGTTTTGGTTAGTGGAGATGTTAAGAATGGTAAACTCTGACCTGCATTTATGTAGTTATGTTTGGCATGAAGAGGGGTGTGTGTGTGTGTTTGTATTCCTAGTGTTTTTGTGTGACCATTTGTGTGTATCGATAAGTGAGTAAACGGTCTGGGATGTGTTTACCCCAAGGAAGGAAGCTGTCATTACTGTTTGCTCCTGGGGAGACGAACAACCCCGCCTCTTGATGACTGACAGCAAGGGGAGGGGCTTCTGGAAATGCAGTTAGCCAAATGCAGAGAAACTGCCTAAGATATAACGCATATAAGCACACAATACCTGCAGGATCAATTACAGACAGAGTGTTATGTCCCCCCCCCCCCCACACACACACACACACACACACACACACACACACACACACACACACACACACACACGCACGCACGCACGCACGCACGCACGCACACACACACACACACACACACACACACACACACACACACACACACACACAAGGCCAGGCGGAGAGCCAATGCTCTCTCTCTAGTGGAGCACTGCTCCAGCAGTTTGATTGACGTGCAGTGTTGAGAGGGTGTCGGGTTTCGCTGTGGCATTCTGGGAAGGAGAGCCTGCATTCCTGACCAGGTCATGAACTGCCCACCTTTCTCTCCTGATCCACCCAGGCACCCTGCCCCTCCCCCTCAGCAGAGGCGGATTTAGGAAAACTGCACTATTAAGGTAGATAACCCACTAATCTGACACTGGAACATGCACATATGCGTGGGTGCGCGCACACACACACACACACACACACCACACACACACACACACACCACACACACACACACACACACACACACACACAGACACACACACACACACACACACACACACACACACACACACAGTAATGATTTCTTGTCATACTTTATACTAAAATGTACAACATATTTTACAGTAGCTTGAAAACCATAACCATTATTTTGTAGGAAGTCCAAAACAATAAATAAACAAAAACAAACCTTTTTGTAGCTCTCTCTCTCTCTCTCTCTCTCTCTCTCTCTGATAGATCTGCCTAAGGCATGGATGAAAGTCTGAGACAATTTTTGGCTGTAGTGCAGAGATGTGCAGTGTGTATGTGTGTGTGTTAGTCTGTGTATGTGTGTGTGTGTGTGTGTGTGTGTGGAATAGAGTAGAGAGAGCTGAAATTACTCGCTTGGAATGTGATTAGATTCCTGATGCTGCCAGCCATGCCTCATTTATAATTAGGTGTGTGTGTGTGTGTGTGTGTGTGTGTGTGTGTGTGTGTGTGTGTGTGTGTGTGTGGAAGAGATTAGTTCTGTGACATCATATAAGGGACCGGTGTTTGGGTCCCTGAACTGATAAGAAATGGGGAGGTGCACACACACACACACACACACGCACACACACACCCTCTAGGCAGTGGCATCCTGCTGTAGGCACCTCTCTTCATCAAATAGGCTTTTGCACACACACACACACACACACACACACACACACACACACACACACACACACACACACACACACACACACGTAATATGATTCGCAGCCATTATCATTTGCCTAAGTATTTGCACCACTTGTTTGAAACATCGAAGCATTGCATCTGGTGTTGGAATGATTTCACCCTTGTCGATGATCATTCATCAGATTGCAGCGTTAGTATTTTCAAACAAATAATTCACTGAATAAACTCTTCATTAAGCATGGATGACAATTTATGTCATCCCTCCTTACACAAGCTACACTACAGGCCATCTTCCAATAATTATAGAAGGACACTGAATTGGCAGTATGGCAGTATGGGAGTATGGCAGTATGGCAGTATGGGAGTATGGCAGTATGGGAGTATGGCAGTATGGCAGTATGGCAGTATGGCAGTATGGCAGTATGGGAGTATGGCAGTATGGCAGTATGGCAGTATGGGAGTATGGCAGTATGGCAGTATGGCAGTATGGCAGTATGGCAGTATGCGTGTGTGCTTGTGTGTATGGCACACTGATTGCCCATTAGGTCTTTCTGCTTCTAGCCTCAAACACAATCGGGCGGCAGCTGATACTTCCTGTTCGCATAATTAACTGAGTTAATTAAGGCCTTAATTGACCGGTGGTGTGACCGGGGCGTGCGCTAATCTGCTAGTGCCTCTCGTATAGGCTGCTAAATTAGGTTAGCCCTCTCAGATTGCCATGATAAAGGCCCGTCTATATCCCGCTGCAGAATCTGAGCGTTCTACAGAGAAATGTAGGGGCCGTCCATCAAATGAAAACTCGATCTAATGCTCATTTAGAAAACGAGGCAAGGAACAGCTGAAAAAGTTCGTTATAGACACTGTGGCGGCAAGCTATCGCGAATAAAAGTTTTGAAGGCGGGGCTCCGTTTAACTGCCGGCAAGCTTGTTATGATATGAAACAGGAGCTTGTTAGCCTAATGCTGAAATAATGATGGTGTTTGATATCTGTTTCATCATAGATTAATGGATGATTCGGTAATGGAGGACAAGATGAACACATGTGATACATGAAGAAGAGACAGTGGATGGGGTGATGGAGGAGAGAGAGATAGAGATAGATAGAGAGAGAGAGAGAGAGAGAGAGAGAGAGAGAGGAGATTGTCATGTCAGTGAAAATGTAGTCAGGAAAGCCATTCTTAATGTTGGGCCTTTCATTTTGGTTCCGCCCTGTGCTTTTCCGTCTGGCACTGAGTGAATAGCATCTGGTTGTACAGACATCACCACCGAGCAAGTTGGTAAATTCCGCACTTGCCAAACTCATCAGGATAACAGCAGAAAAGTCTTTTCCATTGAAGAAAGATTCGCAAGATTTACCAGGCTAACTTAAATGAACCCATTTTTGGAAACTGTTGGAGTTCATTTGTGTATGTGTGTGTGTGTGTGTGTGTGTGTGTGTGTGTGTGTGTGTGTGTGTGTGTGTGTGTGTGTGTTGTGTGAGACTGTCTGGCAATCTTGTTCAGACCATTTTTTCCCTATTTCCTCTGTTTTGCCCCACACTGCCTCTTCTCTCTGTCACCGCAACTCTCGGCTGACTTGTGTGTGTGTGTGTGTGTGTGTGTGTGTGTGTGTGTGTGTGTGTGTGTGTGTGTGTGTACTTTGTGTCTGAGGCTTCGCAGGTTGGAGTTTCAGCTGCAGGAAAAGGAGACTTTCTGAAGCTGGCACGTGTGTTTGTGTGTGTGTGTGTGTGTGTGCGTGTGTGTGTGTGTGTGTGTCAGAGTTTGGGGTGAAGGCGAAAACATGGCAGGTGACAGCCTAAGAGGGCTTAAACCATGGGCCCATAATCCAGTCTTTGTTGCCACGGCGATAAACAGTTGACTGTTCTTTTGCTGTTGAGCAGGAGTTCCTAAGTCCTTTGTTCCACTAAGTGTGTGCAACATAAAACAGCGTCCCAATACCTGTTATTAAACCAGGCAGTACAGGCAAAATATCAAATGAAATGAGCATCATTTAATATTGTGGCAAAAGTAATAGAATATACACACACATGCAACATGAAATAAGTTCACTAAAAAGTCAACAATGTCATAATGAGTCTTAGTTGTTTATTTCTGTCATTTTAAAATCTGTACAAAAGGTCCCTCAAAATACCTACATCTCCCCTTCACACCTGCCATACACCCCAATGGCTTGAAGACCCTCCCACTTGGGTTAATGTCAGTTTGTGGTCTAATAAAGCACATCCATGTGATGTGCATATGGTAGAAGCAACACACACACACACACACACACACACACACACACACACACACACACACCTGGGCTTCTGGAGGCAGGAAACCTCGCTTAACTGTCAACTTTAGTTTTGATTGCCCTGTAGTAAGACAAAACACATGTACACACGCATGCACACTCCGATTCTCACCAGCGTGTGATCAGCTGCCTGATTCAGTTCTTGCTATCATCATCCAGCAGCAATAAAGAACCGGGGCCATCAAAAGAGTCTAAACAGAATATTTGTCATATCCAGATATGCTACGAAATATCTTGCATTCAAATATTTAACCTGCGTGCCACTTCTGGAGTGCAGCCACTGAAATCACAGCACAGCTCTACAGAGTGCAGCTCACCATCAGACAACTATGCCAGTCAGGAGATCAAACACGTGGCCCCCGTCACAGAACCGAGTCTTTGCCGCCTCCCTGAGTTGCTGGTGCTTTGACGCGTTCTGCCCCGGCCCGGCCTCTTCAAACGCACGCTGGCTTTGAGGCTTCGCTGTCTGCAGAAGACGACTCGTTTAGGTGTTGCTGGAGCTATACAATAAAACAGGTGCCTCAACAGTGCACATTCACTTAGAAATGTGTTATTACCATTCATGCGGCTAAATCCTGGTCCTGTTTCATAACCAGGTCACCAGTCATTGTCAGTTCCTGATAAATAAATAAATAAACAATAAAGAAATAAAGAAATAAAATAATAATAATAATAATAATAACAATAATAATAATAATAATAATAATAATAATAATAATCATCATCATCATCATCATTAGTTTTATTATAAATAAATAAGATATATGGATATATAGATATAGAGATATTAAAAACTGTAGTAATGTACAGTTTCCAGAGAAACAGGATATATATATATATATATATATATATATATATATATATATATATATAGAGAGAGAGAGAGAGAGAGAGAGAGAGAGAGAGAGAGAGAGAGAGAGAGAGAGAGAAGAGAGAGAGAGAGAGAGAGAGAAGAGAGAGAGAAAATAAGTGTAATTTTAAAATGACAGATGACATGTGGATTATGCACACATTCACCTCTGACCTGCACAGTTTAAATGTCAGTCTGTTGGCTCACTGCATATCAGAGCTTGAGATTTTACGCTTTCCTTTCAACAGCTCTGATACAGTCACCTAATGGAGAGACTTCCTTTCCCTCTTTCTCTCTCCCACCCTCCCAGATCGCCAGAGTCCCATATCTTGACCATTCTCCTCACATTCCACTGTTTAAAAAATGCTCAAAGCCAAAGAATTTC
>NW_027507429.1:0-40239 GCF_052324685.1 Brachyhypopomus gauderio
CAAAAGTTGCACTTTTGCTCCAAGTTATGCTCAGAAACACTGTTTAGAGCGCTTACAGCGCCAGCAAAACGCTGTTTTGAACGCCTTAATGCAAAGCCTTACCTACTTGTTAGGAAATGCATGTGTAACATTACAAACATGATAAAACAGCTTGTTATCACATCCAAACACTGTTTTAGAACAAAATATTGAGTTTTCAGTTCATTCTTCAAAGTTGCACTTTTGCTCCAAGTTATGCTCAGAAACACTGTTTAGAGCGCTTACAGCGCCAGCAAACGCTGTTTTGAACGCCTTAATGCAAGCCTTACCTACTTGTTAGGAAATGCATGTGTAACATTACAAACATGATAAAACAGCTTGTTATCACATCCAAACACTGTTTTAGAACAAAATATGAGTTTTCAGTTCATTCTTCAAAAGTTGCACTTTTGCTCCAAGTTTATGCTCAGAAACACTGTTTAGAGCGCTTACAGCGCCAGCAAACGCTGTTTTGAACGCCTTAATGCAAGCCTTACCTACTTGTTAGGAAATGCATGTGTAACATTACAAACATGATAAAACAGCTTGTTATCACATCCAAACACTGTTTTAGAACAAAATATGAGTTTTCAGTTCATTCTTCAAAAGTTTGCACTTTTGCTCCAAGTTATGCTCAGAAACACTGTTTCTAGAGCGCTTACAGCGCCAGCAAACGCTGTTTTTGAACGCCTTAATGCAAGCCTTACTACTTGTTAGGAAATGCATGTGTAACATTACAAACATGATAAAACAGCTTGTTATCACATCCAAACACTGTTTTGGAACAAAATATGAGTTTTCAGTTCATTCTTCAAAAGTTGCACTTTTGCTCCAAGTTATGCTCAGAAACACTGTTTAGAGCGCTTACAGAGCCAGCAAACGCTGTTTTGAACGCCTTAATACAAGACTTACTACTTGTTTGGAAATGCATGTGTAACATTACAAACATGATAAAACAGCTTGTTATCACATCCAAACACTGTTTTAGAAAAAAATATGAGTTTTCAGTTCATTCTTCAAAAGTTGCACTTTTGCTCCAAGTTATGCTCAGAAACACTGTTTAGAGCGCTTACAGCGCCAGCAAACGCTGTTTTGAACGCCTTAATGCAAGACTTACTACTTGTTAGAAAATGGATGTGTAACATTACAAACATGATAAAACAGCTTGTTATCACATCCAAACACTGTTTTAGAACAAAATATGTGTTTTCAGTTCATTCTTCAAAAGTTGCACTTTTGCTCCAAGTTATGCTCAGAAACACTGTTTAGAGCGCTTACAGCTCCAGCAAACGCTGTTTTGAACGCCTTAATGCAAGACTTACTACTTGTTAGAAAATGGATGTGTAACATTACAAACATGATAAAACAGCTTGTTATCACATCCAAACACTGTTTTCATTCAAAATATGAGTTTTCTTTTCATTCTTCAAAAGTTGCACTTTTGCCACAAGTTATGCTCAGAAACACTGTTTAGAGCTCTTACAACGCCAGCAAACGCTGTTTTGAACGCCTTAATGCAAGCCTTACCTACTTGTTAGGAAATGCATGTGTAACATTACAAACATGATAAAACAGCTTGTTATCACATCCAAACACTGTTTTAGAACAAAATATGAGTTTTCAGTTCATTCTTCAAAAGTTGCACTTTTGCTCCAAGTTATGCTCAGAAACACTGTTTAGAGCGCTTACAGCGCCAGCAAACGCTGTTTTGAACGCCTTAATGCAAGCCTTACCTACTTGTTAGGAAATGCATGTGTAACATTACAAACATGATAAAACAGCTTGTTATCACATCCAAACACTGTTTTAGAACAAAATATGAGTTTTCAGTTCATTCTTCAAAAGTTGCACTTTTGCTCCAAGTTATGCTCAGAAACACTGTTTAGAGCGCTTACAGCGCCAGCAAACGCTGTTTTGAACGCCTTAATGCAAGCCTTACCTACTTGTTAGGAAATGCATGTGTAACATTACAAACATGATAAAACAGCTTGTTATCACATCCAAACACTGTTTTAGAACAAAATATGAGTTTTCAGTTCATTCTTCAAAAGTTGCACTTTTGCTCCAAGTTATGCTCAGAAACACTGTTTAGAGCGCTTACAGCGCCAGCAAACGCTGTTTTGAACGCCTTAATGCAAGCCTTACCTACTTGTTAGGAAATGCATGTGTAACATTACAAACATGATAAAACAGCTTGTTATCACATCCAAACACTGTTTTAGAACAAAATATGAGTTTTCAGTTCATTCTTCAAAAGTTGCACTTTTGCTCCAAGTTATGCTCAGAAACACTGTTTAGAGCGCTTACAGCGCCAGCAAACGCTGTTTTGAACGCCTTAATGCAAGCCTTACTACTTGTTAGGAAATGCATGTGTAACATTACAAACATGATAAAACAGCTTGTTATCACATCCAAACACTGTTTTGGAACAAAATATGAGTTTTCAGTTCATTCTTCAAAAGTTGCACTTTTGCTCCAAGTTATGCTCAGAAACACTGTTTAGAGCGCTTACAGAGCCAGCAAACGCTGTTTTGAACGCCTTAATACAAGACTTACTACTTGTTTGGAAATGCATGTGTAACATTACAAACATGATAAAACAGCTTGTTATCACATCCAAACACTGTTTTAGAACAAAATATGAGTTTTCAGTTCATTCTTCAAAAGTTGCACTTTTGCTCCAAGTTATGCTCAGAAACACTGTTTAGAGCGCTTACAGCGCCAGCAAACGCTGTTTTGAACGCCTTAATGCAAGACTTACTACTTGTTAGAAAATGGATGTGTAACATTACAAACATGATAAAACAGCTTGTTATCACATCCAAACACTGTTTTCATTCAAAATATGAGTTTTCTTTTCATTCTTCAAAAGTTGCACTTTTGCCACAAGTTATGCTCAGAAACACTGTTTAGAGCTCTTACAACGCCAGCAAACGCTGTTTTGAACGCCTTAATGCAAGCCTTACCTACTTGTTAGGAAATGCATGGTGTAACATTACAAACATGATAAAACAGCTTGTTATCACATCCAAACACTGTTTTAGAACAAAATATGAGTTTTCAGTTCATTCTTCAAAAGTTGCACTTTTGCTCCAAGTTATGCTCAGAAACACTGTTTAGAGCGCTTACAGCGCCAGCAAACGCTGTTTTGAACGCCTTAATGCAAGCCTTACCTACTTGTTAGGAAATGCATGTGTAACATTACAAACATGATAAAACAGCTTGTTATCACATCCAAACACTGTTTTAGAACAAAATATGAGTTTTCAGTTCATTCTTCAAAAGTTGCACTTTTGCTCCAAGTTATGCTCAGAAACACTGTTTAGAGCGCTTACAGCGCCAGCAAACGCTGTTTTGAACGCCTTAATGCAAGCCTTACCTACTTGTTAGGAAATGCATGTGTAACATTACAAACATGATAAAACAGCTTGTTATCACATCCAAACACTGTTTTAGAACAAAATATGAGTTTTCAGTTCATTCTTCAAAAGTTGCACTTTTGCTCCAAGTTATGCTCAGAAACACTGTTTAGAGCGCTTACAGCGCCAGCAAACGCTGTTTTTGAACGCCTTAATGCAAGCCTTACTACTTGTTAGGAAATGCATGTGTAACATTACAAACATGATAAAACAGCTTGTTATCACATCAAAACACTGTTTTAGAACAAAATATGAGTTTTCAGTTCATTCTTCAAAAGTTGCACTTTTGCTCCAAGTTATGCTCAGAAACACTGTTTAGAGCGCTTACAGCGCCAGCAAACGCTGTTTTGAACGCCTTAATGCAAGCCTCTACTACTTGTTAGGAAATGCATGTGTAACATTACAAACATGATAAAACAGCTTGTTATCACATCCAAACACTGTTTTGGAACAAAATATGAGTTTTCAGTTCATTCTTCAAAAGTTGCACTTTTGCTCCAAGTTATGCTCAGAAACACTGTTTAGAGCGCTTACAGAGCCAGCAAACGCTGTTTTGAACGCCTTAATACAAGACTTACTACTTGTTTGGAAATGCATGTGTAACATTACAAACATGATAAAACAGCTTGTTATCACATCCAAACACTGTTTTAGAAAAAAATATGAGTTTTCAGTTCATTCTTCAAAAGTTGCACTTTTGCTCCAAGTTATGCTCAGAAACACTGTTTAGAGCGCTTACAGCGCCAGCAAACGCTGTTTTGAACGCCTTAATGCAAGACTTACTACTTGTTAGAAAATGGATGTGTAACATTACAAACATGATAAAACAGCTTGTTATCACATCCAAACACTGTTTTAGAACAAAATATGTGTTTTCAGTTCATTCTTCAAAAGTTGCACTTTTGCTCCAAGTTATGCTCAGAAACACTGTTTAGAGCGCTTACAGCTCCAGCAAACGCTGTTTTGAACGCCTTAATGCAAGACTTACTACTTGTTAGAAAATGGATGTGTAACATTACAAACATGATAAAACAGCTTGTTATCACATCCAAACACTGTTTTCATTCAAAATATGAGTTTTCTTTTCATTCTTCAAAAGTTGCACTTTTGCTCCAAGTTATGCTCAGAAACACTGTTTAGAGCGCTTACAGCGCCAGCAAACGCTGTTTTGAACGCCTTAATGCAAGCCTTACCTACTTGTTAGGAAATGCATGTGTAACATTACAAACATGATAAAACAGCTTGTTATCACATCCAAACACTGTTTTAGAACAAAATATGAGTTTTCAGTTCATTCTTCAAAAGTTGCACTTTTGCTCCAAGTTATGCTCAGAAACACTGTTTAGAGCGCTTACAGCGCCAGCAAACGCTGTTTTGAACGCCTTAATGCAAGCCTTACCTACTTGTTAGGAAATGCATGTGTAACATTACAAACATGATAAAACAGCTTGTTATCACATCCAAACACTGTTTTAGAACAAAATATGAGTTTTCAGTTCATTCTTCAAAAGTTGCACTTTTGCTCCAAGTTATGCTCAGAAACACTGTTTAGAGCGCTTACAGCGCCAGCAAACGCTGTTTTGAACGCCTTAATGCAAGCCTTACTACTTGTTAGGAAATGCATGTGTAACATTACAAACATGATAAAACAGCTTGTTATCACATCCAAACACTGTTTTGGAACAAAATATGAGGTTTTCAGTTCATTCTTCAAAAGTTGCACTTTTGCTCCAAGTTATGCTCAGAAACACTGTTTAGAGCGCTTACAGAGCCAGCAAACGCTGTTTTGAACGCCTTAATACAAGACTTACTACTTGTTTGGAAATGCATGTGTAACATTACAAACATGATAAAACAGCTTGTTATCACATCCAAACACTGTTTTAGAACAAAATATGAGTTTTCAGTTCATTCTTCAAAAGTTGCACTTTTGCTCCAAGTTATGCTCAGAAACACTGTTTAGAGCGCTTACAGCGCCAGCAAACGCTGTTTTGAACGCCTTAATGCAAGACTTACTACTTGTTAGAAAATGGATGTGTAACATTACAAACATGATAAAACAGCTTGTTATCACATCCAAACACTGTTTTCATTCAAAATATGAGTTTTCTTTTCATTCTTCAAAAGTTGCACTTTTGCCACAAGTTATGCTCAGAAACACTGTTTAGAGCTCTTACAACGCCAGCAAACGCTGTTTTGAACGCCTTAATGCAAGCCTTACCTACTTGTTAGGAAATGCATGTGTAACATTACAAACATGATAAAACAGCTTGTTATCACATCCAAACACTGTTTTAGAACAAAATATGAGTTTTCAGTTCATTCTTCAAAAGTTGCACTTTTGCTCCAAGTTATGCTCAGAAACACTGTTTAGAGCGCTTACAGCGCCAGCAAACGCTGTTTTGAACGCCTTAATGGCAAGCCTTACCTACTTGTTAGGAAATGCATGTGTAACATTACAAACATGATAAAACAGCTTGTTATCACATCCAAACACTGTTTTAGAACAAAATATGAGTTTTCAGTTCATTCTTCAAAAGTTGCACTTTTGCTCCAAGTTATGCTCAGAAACACTGTTTAGAGCGCTTACAGCGCCAGCAAACGCTGTTTTGAACGCCTTAATGCAAGACTTACTACTTGTTAGAAAATGGATGTGTAACATTACAAACATGATAAAACAGCTTGTTATCACATCCAAACACTGTTTTAGAACAAAATATGTGTTTTCAGTTCATTCTTCAAAAGTTGCAGTTTTGCTCCAAGTTATGCTCAGAAACACTGTTTAGAGCGCTTACAGCTCCAGCAAACGCTGTTTTGAACGCCTTAATGCAAGCCTTACCTACTTGTTAGGAAATGCATGTGTAACATTACAAACATGATAAAACAGCTTGTTATCACATCCAAACACTGTTTTAGAACAAAATATGAGTTTTTCAGTTCATTCTTCAAAAGTTGCACTTTTGCCACAAGTTATGCTCAGAAACACTGTTTTAGAGCGCTTACAGCGCCAGCAAACGCTGTTTTGAACGCCTTAATGCAAGCCTTACCTACTTGTTAGGAAATGCATGTGTAACATTACAAACATGATAAAACAGCTTGTTATCACATCCAAACACTGTTTTAGAACAAAATATGAGTTTTCAGTTCATTCTTCAAAGTTGCACTTTTGCTCCAAGTTATGCTCAGAAACACTGTTTAGAGCGCTTACAGCGCCAGCAAACGCTGTTTTGAACGCCTTAATGCAAGCCTTACCTACTTGTTAGGAAATGCATGTGTAACATTACAAACATGATAAAACAGCTTGTTATCACATCCAAACACTGTTTTAGAACAAAATATGAGTTTTCAGTTCATTCTTCAAAAGTTGCACTTTTGCTCCAAGTTATGCTCAGAAACACTGTTTTAGAGCGCTTACAGCGCCAGCAAACGCTGTTTTGAACGCCTTAATGCAAGCCTTACCTACTTGTTAGGAAATGCATGTGTAACATTACAAACATGATAAAACAGCTTGTTATCACATCCAAACACTGTTTTAGAACAAAATATGAGTTTTCAGTTCATTCTTCAAAAGTTGCACTTTTGCTCCAAGTTATGCTCAGAAACACTGTTTAGAGCGCTTACAGCGCCAGCAAACGCTGTTTTGAACGCCTTAATGCAAGCCTTACTACTTGTTAGGAAATGCATGTGTAACATTACAAACATGATAAAACAGCTTGTTATCACATCCAAACACTGTTTTGGAACAAAATATGAGTTTTCAGTTCATTCTTCAAAAGTTGCACTTTTGCTCCAAGTTATGCTCAGAAACACTGTTTAGAGCGCTTACAGAGCCAGCAAACGCTGTTTTGAACGCCTTAATACAAGACTTACTACTTGTTTGGAAATGCATGTGTAACATTACAAACATGATAAAACAGCTTGTTATCACATCCAAACACTGTTTTAGAACAAAATATGAGTTTTCAGTTCATTCTTCAAAAGTTGCACTTTTTGCTCCAAGTTATGCTCAGAAACACTGTTTAGAGCGCTTACAGCGCCAGCAAACGCTGTTTTGAACGCCTTAATGCAAGACTTACTACTTGTTAGAAAATGGATGTGTAACATTACAAACATGATAAAACAGCTTGTTATCACATCCAAACACTGTTTTCATTCAAAATATGAGTTTTCTTTTCATTCTTCAAAAGTTGCACTTTTGCCACAAGTTATGCTCAGAAACACTGTTTAGAGCTCTTACAACGCCAGCAAACGCTGTTTTGAACGCCTTAATGCAAGCCTTACCTACTTGTTAGGAAATGCATGTGTAACATTACAAACATGATAAAACAGCTTGTTATCACATCCAAACACTGTTTTAGAACAAAATATGAGTTTTCAGTTCATTCTTCAAAAGTTGCACTTTTGCTCCAAGTTATGCTCAGAAACACTGTTTAGAGCGCTTACAGCGCCAGCAAACGCTGTTTTGAACGCCTTAATGCAAGCCTTACCTACTTGTTAGGAAATGCATGTGTAACATTACAAACATGATAAAACAGCTTGTTATCACATCCAAACACTGTTTTAGAACAAAATATGAGTTTTCAGTTCATTCTTCAAAAGTTGCACTTTTGCTCCAAGTTATGCTCAGAAACACTGTTTAGAGCGCTTACAGCGCCAGCAAACGCTGTTTTGAACGCCTTAATGCAAGACTTACTACTTGTTAGAAAATGGATGTGTAACATTACAAACATGATAAAACAGCTTGTTATCACATCCAAACACTGTTTTAGAACAAAATATGTGTTTTCAGTTCATTCTTCAAAAGTTGCAGTTTTGCTCCAAGTTATGCTCAGAAACACTGTTTAGAGCGCTTACAGCTCCAGCAAACGCTGTTTTGAACGCCTTAATGCAAGACTTACTACTTGTTAGAAAATGGATGTGTAACATTACAAACATGATAAAACAGCTTGTTATCACATCCAAACACTGTTTTCATTCAAAATATGAGTTTTCTTTTCATTCTTCAAAAGTTGCACTTTTGCCACAAGTTATGCTCAGAAACACTGTTTAGAGCTCTTACAACGCCAGCAAACGCTGTTTTGAACGCCTTAATGCAAGCCTTACCTACTTGTTAGGAAATGCATGTGTAACATTACAAACATGATAAAACAGCTTGTTATCACATCCAAACACTGTTTTAGAACAAAATATGAGTTTTCAGTTCATTCTTCAAAAGTTGCACTTTTGCTCCAAGTTATGCTCAGAAACACTGTTTAGAGCGCTTACAGCGCCAGCAAACGCTGTTTTGAAAGCCTTAATGCAAGCCTTACCTACTTGTTAGGAAATGCATGTGTAACATTACAAACATGATAAAACAGCTTGTTATCACATCCAAACACTGTTTTACAACAAAATATGAGTTTTCAGTTCATTCTTCAAAAGTTGCACTTTTGCTCCAAGTTATGCTCAGAAACACTGTTTAGAGCGCTTACAGCGCCAGCAAACGCTGTTTTGAACGCCTTAATGCAAGCCTTACCTACTTGTTAGGAAATGCATGTGTAACATTACAAACATGATAAAACAGCTTGTTATCACATCCAAACACTGTTTTAGAACAAAATATGAGTTTTCAGTTCATTCTTCAAAAGTTGCACTTTTGCTCCAAGTTATGCTCAGAAACACTGTTTAGAGCGCTTACAGCGCCAGCAAACGCTGTTTTGAACGCCTTAATGCAAGCCTTACCTACTTGTTAGGAAATGCATGTGTAACATTACAAACATGATAAAACAGCTTGTTATCACATCCAAACACTGTTTTAGAACAAAATATGAGTTTTCAGTTCATTCTTCAAAAGTTGCACTTTTGCTCCAAGTTATGCTCAGAAACACTGTTTAGAGCGCTTACAGCGCCAGCAAACGCTGTTTTGAACGCCTTAATGCAAGCCTTACTACTTGTTAGGAAATGCATGTGTAACATTACAAACATGATAAAACAGCTTGTTATCACATCCAAACACTGTTTTGGAACAAAATATGAGTTTTCAGTTCATTCTTCAAAAGTTGCACTTTTGCTCCAAGTTATGCTCAGAAACACTGTTTAGAGCGCTTACAGAGCCAGCAAACGCTGTTTTGAACGCCTTAACCCTTATATGGTCCAAGGGTCTGTGGGACCCATTTTTTAAAAATCAGCTTAAAAAAAATTCTACAATTTTTTTTTTTTTCAAACTGAGATTCATTGGTCCTTGGCTCATTTTCTGTGAGCAACATAAATCAGAAAATATTTTCAATGACCACCCCCCCCGTTACCCCCCCCTTCACATTTGTATTACATACAGGGTCCAGGGTCCACTGGGCCCTGGGGCTAGTCAAAGTGGGCAATCAACATTGGGTTGGGTAGTTGATAGTCGTCTGTATGACTTTAAAGGATATACAAACAAAGGACAGAGGAGTTTGGCATGCAAAGGTGAGCAACCATCAACACTTTTGATGGTTGTCACATCAGGGGGTTGATTGCATATTGTCAGACAGCAGACGAAGAATCTCTATAGAGACAAAGGGGTGAGATCTGAAAGAAGCATCTTTTCTCTCAGCCCTCATTATTCCTCCCTCCTCTCTGGACCTGTGTGTGTGTGTGTGTGTGTGTGTGTGTGTGTGTGTGTGTGTGTGTGTGTGTGTGTGTGTGTGTGTGTGTGTGTATGTGTGTGTGAGTGTGTGTTTCATCCAATCATTGGGGACATGATGCTATAAATGCTAAAAATGCTATAAAAGATGGCAAAGCGATTCTCAGTTCAGACTGCCTTACAGCTGCTATTGGAAGAGACAGAGGATTTTGATGGTGATTCAGAAGAAGAAATTTCAGGATCACATTTCTGAAATATCAGAGTCTGATAGTGATAATGAAAAGGAGGATGAGCAGCAGCCAGCTCCGTTAGCACCAGCCCGTCAGCAGCTAGCCATAGGACCAGCCTGTCAGCCAGCATGATTTATGATTCATTTTCCTTATTGTGTTACATTTTAATAAAAAAGTAACTAATAAATAAATGAGAGCAAACTAATTTAACATATGTATTGTTTATTTTACTTGCAATTGGGCTAAATCTGCTGATTATTTTAACAAAAAATGCAATGGGTCCCCCACACCCTGCTGGACCCCCAAGAAGGTAGACCACGCCCGGGATCTCATCAGGGTTCCCTTATATGGTCCAAGGGTCTGTGGGACCCATTTTTAAAAAATCAGCTTAAAGAAAATTCTACAATTTTTTCTTTTTCAAACTGAGATTCATTGGTCCTTGGCTCATTTTCTGTGAGCAACATAAATCAGAAAATATTTTCAATGACCACCCCCCCCGTTACCCCCCCCTTCACATTTGTATTACATACAGGGTCCAGGGTCCACTGGGCCCTGGGCTAGTCAAAGTGGGCAATCAACATTGGGTTGGGTAGTTGATAGTCGTCTGTATGACTTTAAAGGATATACAAACAAAGGACAGAGGAGTTTGGCATGCAAAGGTGAGCAACCATCAACACTTTTGATGGTTGTCACATCAGGGGTTGATTGCATATTGTCAGACAGCAGACGAAGAATCTCTATAGAGACAAAGGGGTGAGATCTGAAAGAAGCATCTTTTCTCTCAGCCCTCATTATCCCTCCCTCCTCTCTGGACCTGTGTGTGTGTGTGTGTGTGTGTGTGTGTGTGTGTGTGTGTGTGTGTGTGTGTGTGTGTGTGTGTGTGAGAGTGTGTGTTTCATCCAATCATGGGACATGATGCTATAAATGCTAAAAATGCTATAAAAGATGGCAAAGCGATTCTCAGTTCAGACTGCCTTACAGCTGCTATTGGAAGAGACAGAGGATTTTGATGGTGATTCAGAAGAAGAAATTTCAGGATCACATTTCTGAAATATCAGAGTCTGATAGTGATAATGAAAAAGGAGGATGAGCAGCAGCCAGCTCCGTTAGCACCAGCCCGTCAGCAGCTAGCCATAGGACCAGCCTGTCAGCCAGCATGATTTATGATTCATTTCCTTATTGTGTTACATTTTAATAAAAAAGTAACTAATAAATAAATGAGAGCAAACTAAATTTAACATATGTATTGTTTATTTTACTTGCAATTGGGCTAAATCTGCTGATTATTTTAACAAAAAATGCAATGGGTCCCCCACGCCCAGCTGGACCCCAAGAAGGTAGACCACGCCAGGATCTCATCAGGGTTAAGGCGTTCAAAACAGCGTTTGCTGGCGCTGTAAGCGCTCTAAACAGTGTTTCTGAGCATAACTTGGAGCAAAAGTGCAACTTTTTGAAGAATGAACTGAAAACTCATATTTTGTTCTAAAACAGTGTTTGGATGTGATAACAAGCTGTTTTATCATGTTTGTAATGTTACACATGCATTTCCTAACAAGTAGGTAAGGCTTGCATTAAGGCGTTCAAAACAGCGTTTGCTGGCGCTGTAAGCGCTCTAAACAGTGTTTCTGAGCATAACTTGGAGCAAAAGTGCAACTTTTGAAGAATGAACTGAAAACTCATATTTTGTTCTAAAACAGTGTTTGGATGTGATAACAAGCTGTTTTATCATGTTTGTAATGTTACACATGCATTTCCTAACAAGTAGGTAAGGCTTGCATTAAGGCGTTCAAAACAGCGTTTGCTGGCGTTGTAAGAGCTCTAAACAGTGTTTCTGAGCATAACTTGTGGCAAAAGTGCAACTTTTGAAGAATGAAAAGAAAACTCATATTTTGAATGAAAAACAGTGTTTGGATGTGATAACAAGCTGTTTTATCATGTTTGTAATGTTACACATCCATTTTCTAACAAGTAGTAAGTCTTGCATTAAGGCGTTCAAAACAGCGTTTGCTGGAGCTGTAAGCGCTCTAAACAGTGTTTCTGAGCATAACTTGGAGCAAAAAGTGCAACTTTTGAAGAATGAACTGAAAACACATATTTTGTTCTAAAACAGTGTTTGGATGTGATAACAAGCTGTTTTATCATGTTTGTAATGTTACACATCCATTTTCTAACAAGTAGTAAGTCTTGTATTAAGGCGTTCAAAACAGCGTTTGCTGGCGCTGTAAGCGCTCTAAACAGTGTTTCTGAGCATAACTTGGAGCAAAAAGTGCAACTTTTGAAGAATGAACTGAAAACTCATATTTTGTTCTAAAACAGTGTTTGGATGTGATAACAAGCTGTTTTATCATGTTTGTAATGTTACACATGCATTTCCAAACAAGTAGTAAGTCTTGTATTAATACAAGACTCACTACTTGTATGGAAATGGATGTGTAACATTACAAACATGATAAAACAGCTTGTTATCACATCCAAACACTGTTTTCATTCAAAATATGAGTTTTCTTTTCATTCTTTGAAAAGTTGCACTTTTGCCCCCAAGTTATGCTCAGAAACACTGTTTAGAGCTCTTACAGCGCCAGCAAATGCTGTTTTGAACGCCTTAATACAAGACTCACTACTTGTATGGAAATGGATGTGTAACATTACAAACATGATAAAACAGCTTGTTATCACATCCAAACACTGTTTTCATTCAAAATATGAGTTTTCTTTTCATTCTTGAAAAGTTGCACTTTTGCCCCAAGTTATGCTCAGAAACACTGTTTAGAGCTCTTACAACGCCAGAAAACGCTGTTTTTGAACGCCTTAATGCAAGCCTTACTACTTGTTAGGAAATGCATGTGTAACATTACAAACATGATAAAACAGCTTGTTATCACATCCAAACACTGTTTTGGAACAAAATATGAGTTTTCAGTTCATTCTTCAAAAGGTGCACTTTTGCTCCAAGTTTTGCTCAGAAACACTGTTTAGAGCGCTTACAGCGCCAGCAAACGCTGTTTTGAACGCCTTAATACAAGACTTACTACTTGTTTGGAAATGCATGTGTAACATTACAAACATGATAAAACAGCTTGTTATCACATCCAAACACTGTTTTGGAACAAAATATGAGTTTTCAGTTCATTCTTCAAAAGTTGCACTTTTGCCCCAAGTTATGCTCAGAAACACTGTTTAGAGCTCTTACAACGCCAGAAAACGCTGTTTTGAACGCCTTAATGCAAGCCTTACTACTTGTTAGGAAATGCATGTGTAACATTACAAACATGATAAAACAGCTTGTTATCACATCCAAACACTGTTTTGGAACAAAATATGAGTTTTCAGTTCATTCTTCAAAAGTTGCACTTTTGCTCCAAGTTATGCTCAGAAACACTGTTTAGAGCGCTTGCAGCGCCAGCAAACGCTGTTTTGAACGCCTTAATACAAGACTTACTACTTGTATGGAAATGCATGTGTAACATTACAAACATGATAAAACAGCTTGTTATCACATCCAAACACTGTTTTGGAACAAAATATGAGTTTTCAGTTCATTCTTCAAAAGTTGCACTTTTGCCACAAGTTATGCTCAGAAACACTGTTTAGAGCGCTTACAGCGCCAGCAAACGCTGTTTTGAACGCCTTAATACAAGACCTTACTACTTGTATGGAAATGGATGTGTAACATTACAAACATGATAAAACAGCTTGTTATCACATCCAAACACTGTTTTCATTCAAAATATGAGTTTTCTTTTCATTCTTGAAAAGTTGCACTTTTGCCCCAAGTTATGCTCAGAAACACTGTTTAGAGCTCTTACAACGCCAGAAAACGCTGTTTTGAACGCCTTAATGCAAGCCTTACTACTTGTTAGGAAATGCATGTGTAACATTACAAACATGATAAAACAGCTTGTTATCACATCCAAACACTGTTTTGGAACAAAATATGAGTTTTCAGTTCATTCTTCAAAAGTTGCACTTTTGCCACAAGTTATGCTCAGAAACACTGTTTAGAGCGCTTGCAGCGCCAGCAAACGCTGTTTTGAACGCCTTAATACAAGACTTACTACTTGTATGGAAATGCATGTGTAACATTACAAACATGATAAAACAGCTTGTTATCACATCCAAACACTGTTTTGGAACAAAATATGAGTTTTCAGTTCATTCTTCAAAAGTTGCACTTTTGCCCCAAGTTATGCTCAGAAACACTGTTTAGAGCGCTTACAGCGCCAGCAAACGCTGTTTTGAACGCCTTAATACAAGACTCACTACTTGTATGGAAATGGATGTGTAACATTACAAACATGATAAAACAGCTTGTTATCACATCCAAACACTGTTTTCATTCAAAATATGAGTTTTCTTTTCATTCTTGAAAAGTTGCACTTTTGCCCCAAGTTATGCTCAGAAACACTGTTTAGAGCTCTTACAACGCCAGAAAACGCTGTTTTGAACGCCTTAATACAAGACTCACTACTTGTATGGAAATGGATGTGTAACATTACAAACATGATAAAACAGCTTGTTATCACATCCAAACACTGTTTTCATTCAAAATATGAGTTTTCTTTTCATTCTTGAAAAGTTGCACTTTTGCCCCAAGTTATGCTCAGAAACACTGTTTTAGAGCTCTTACAACGCCAGAAAACGCTGTTTTGAACGCCTTAATGCAAGCCTTACTACTTGTTAGGAAATGCATGTGTAACATTACAAACATGATAAAACAGCTTGTTATCACATCCAAACACTGTTTTGGAACAAAATATGAGTTTTCAGTTCATTCTTCAAAAGTTGCACTTTTGCTCCAAGTTTTGCTCAGAAACACTGTTTAGAGCGCTTACAGCGCCAGCAAACGCTGTTTTGAACGCCTTAATACAAGACTTACTACTTGTTAGGAAATGCATGTGTAACATTACAAACATGATAAAACAGCTTGTTATCACATCCAAACACTGTTTTGGAACAAAATATGAGTTTTCAGTTCATTCTTCAAAAGTTGCACTTTTGCTCCAAGTTATGCTCAGAAACACTGTTTATAGCGCTTGCAGCGCCAGCAAACGCTGTTTTGAACGCCTTAATACAAGACTTACTACTTGTATGGAAATGCATGTGTAACATTACAAACATGATAAAACAGCTTGTTATCACATCCAAACACTGTTTTGGAACAAAATATGAGTTTTCAGTTCATTCTTCAAAAGTTGCACTTTTGCCACAAGTTATGCTCAGAAACACTGTTTAGAGCGCTTACAGCGCCAGCAAACGCTGTTTTGAACGCCTTAATACAAGACTTACTACTTGTATGGAAATGGATGTGTAACATTACAAACATGATAAAACAGCTTGTTATCACATCCAAACACTGTTTTCATTCAAAATATGAGTTTTCTTTTCATTCTTGAAAAGTTGCACTTTTGCCCCAAGTTATGCTCAGAAACACTGTTTAGAGCTCTTACAACGCCAGAAAACGCTGTTTTGAACGCCTTAATGCAAGCCTTACTACTTGTTAGGAAATGCATGTGTAACATTACAAACATGATAAAACAGCTTGTTATCACATCCAAACACTGTTTTGGAACAAAATATGAGTTTTCAGTTCATTCTTCAAAAGTTGCACTTTTGCTCCAAGTTTTGCTCAGAAACACTGTTTAGAGCGCTTACAGCGCCAGCAAACGCTGTTTTGAACGCCTTAATACAAGACTTACTACTTGTTTGGAAATGCATGTGTAACATTACAAACATGATAAAACAGCTTGTTATCACATCCAAACACTGTTTTGGAACAAAATATGAGTTTTCAGTTCATTCTTCAAAAGTTGCACTTTTGCTCCAAGTTATGCTCAGAAACACTGTTTAGAGCGCTTACAGCGCCAGCAAACGCTGTTTTGAACGCCTTAATACAAGACTCACTACTTGTATGGAAATGGATGTGTAACATTACAAACATGATAAAACAGCTTGTTATCACACCCAAACACTGTTTTCATTCAAAATATGAGTTTTCTTTTCATTCTTGAAAAGTTGCACTTTTGCCCCAAGTTATGCTCAGAAACACTGTTTAGAGCTCTTACAACGCCAGAAAACGCTGTTTTGAACGCCTTAATGCAAGCCTTACTACTTGTTAGGAAATGCATGTGTAACATTACAAACATGATAAAACAGCTTGTTATCACATCCAAACACTGTTTTGGAACAAAATATGAGTTTTCAGTTCATTCTTCAAAAGTTGCACTTTTGCTCCAAGTTTTGCTCAGAAACACTGTTTAGAGCGCTTACAGCGCCAGCAAACGCTGTTTTGAACGCCTTAATACAAGACTTACTACTTGTTTGGAAATGCATGTGTAACATTACAAACATGATAAAACAGCTTGTTATCACATCCAAACACTGTTTTGGAACAAAATATGAGTTTTCAGTTCATTCTTCAAAAGTTGCACTTTTGCCCCAAGTTATGCTCAGAAACACTGTTTAGAGCGCTTACAACGCCAGAAAACGCTGTTTTGAACGCCTTAATGCAAGCCTTACTACTTGTTAGGAAATGCATGTGTAACATTACAAACATGATAAAACAGCTTGTTATCACATCCAAACACTGTTTTGGAACAAAATATGAGTTTTCAGTTCATTCTTCAAAAGTTGCACTTTTGCTCCAAGTTTTGCTCAGAAACACTGTTTAGAGCGCTTACAGCGCCAGCAAACGCTGTTTTGAACGCCTTAATACAAGACTTACTACTTGTTTGGAAATGCATGTGTAACATTACAAACATGATAAAACAGCTTGTTATCACATCCAAACACTGTTTTGGAACAAAATATGAGTTTTCAGTTCATTCTTCAAAAGTTGCACTTTTGCCCCAAGTTATGCTCAGAAACACTGTTTAGAGCTCTTACAACGCCAGAAAACGCTGTTTTGAACGCCTTAATGCAAGCCTTACTACTTGTTAGGAAATGCATGTGTAACATTACAAACATGATAAAACAGCTTGTTATCACATCCAAACACTGTTTTGGAACAAAATATGAGTTTTCAGTTCATTCTTCAAAAGTTGCACTTTTGCCACAAGTTATGCTCAGAAACACTGTTTAGAGCGCTTGCAGCGCCAGCAAACGCTGTTTTGAACGCCTTAATACAAGACTTACTACTTGTATGGAAATGCATGTGTAACATTACAAACATGATAAAACAGCTTGTTATCACATCCAAACACTGTTTTGGAACAAAATATGAGTTTTCAGTTCATTCTTCAAAAGTTGCACTTTTGCCACAAGTTATGCTCAGAAACACTGTTTAGAGCGCTTACAGCGCCAGCAAACGCTGTTTTGAACGCCTTAATACAAGACTTACTACTTGTATGGAAATGCATGTGTAACATTACAAACATGATAAAACAGCTTGTTATCACATCCAAACACTGTTTTGGAACAAAATATGAGTTTTCAGTTCATTCTTCAAAAGTTGCACTTTTGCTCCAAGTTATGCTCAGAAACACTGTTTAGAGCGCTTGCAGCGCCAGCAAACGCTGTTTTGAACGCCTTAATACAAGACTTACTACTTGTATGGAAATGCATGTGTAACATTACAAACATGATAAAACAGCTTGTTATCACATCCAAACACTGTTTTGGAACAAAATATGAGTTTTCAGTTCATTCTTCAAAAGTTGCACTTTTGCCACAAGTTATGCTCAGGAAACACTGTTTAGAGCGCTTACAGCGCCAGCAAACGCTGTTTTGAACGCCTTAATACAAGACTTACTACTTGTATGGAAATGGATGTGTAACATTACAAACATGATAAAACAGCTTGTTATCACATCCAAACACTGTTTTCATTCAAAATATGAGTTTTCTTTTCATTCTTGAAAAGTTGCACTTTTGCCCCAAGTTATGCTCAGAAACACTGTTTAGAGCTCTTACAACGCCAGAAAAACGCTGTTTGAACGCCTTAATGCAAGCCTTACTACTTGTTAGGAAATGCATGTGTAACATTACAAACATGATAAAACAGCTTGTTATCACATCCAAACACTGTTTTTGGAACAAAATATGAGTTTTCAGTTCATTCTTCAAAAGTTGCACTTTTGCCACAAGTTATGCTCAGAAACACTGTTTAGAGCGCTTGCAGCGCCAGCAAACGCTGTTTTGAACGCCTTAATACAAGACTTACTACTTGTATGGAAATGCATGTGTAACATTACAAACATGATAAAACAGCTTGTTATCAACATCCAAACACTGTTTTGGAACAAAATATGAGTTTTCAGTTCATTCTTCAAAAGTTGCACTTTTGCCCCAAGTTATGCTCAGAAACACTGTTTAGAGCGCTTACAGCGCCAGCAAACGCTGTTTTGAACGCCTTAATACAAGACTCACTACTTGTATGGAAATGGATGTGTAACATTACAAACATGATAAAACAGCTTGTTATCACATCCAAACACTGTTTTCATTCAAAATATGAGTTTTCTTTTCATTCTTGAAAAGTTGCACTTTTGCCCCAAGTTATGCTCAGAAACACTGTTTAGAGCTCTTACAGCGCCAGCAAACGCTGTTTTGAACGCCTTAATACAAGACTCACTACTTGTATGGAAATGGATGTGTAACATTACAAACATGATAAAACAGCTTGTTATCACATCCAAACACTGTTTTCATTCAAAATATGAGTTTTCTTTTCATTCTTGAAAAGTTGCACTTTTGCCCCAAGTTATGCTCAGAAACACTGTTTAGAGCTCTTACAACGCCAGAAAACGCTGTTTTGAACGCCTTAATGCAAGCCTTACTACTTGTTAGGAAATGCATGTGTAACATTACAAACATGATAAAACAGCTTGTTATCACATCCAAACACTGTTTTGGAACAAAATATGAGTTTTCAGTTCATTCTTCAAAAGTTGCACTTTTGCCACAAGTTATGCTCAGAAACACTGTTTAGAGCGCTTGCAGCGCCAGCAAACGCTGTTTTGAACGCCTTAATACAAGACTTACTACTTGTATGGAAATGCATGTGTAACATTACAAACATGATAAAACAGCTTGTTATCACATCCAAACACTGTTTTGGAACAAAATATGAGTTTTCAGTTCATTCTTCAAAAGTTGCACTTTTGCTCCAAGTTATGCTCAGAAACACTGTTTAGAGCGCTTACAGCGCCAGCAAACGCTGTTTTGAACGCCTTAACCCTTCGGTTTTGTTGACCTCACGTTTTTTACTTTAGTGTTCCCGGTCTTCAGAGGACCGGTCTGTTTTAACACACAAAAAAATTTTTCACCACCTTGCAAACATAGGCATAACGTGTGTGTGTCTGTAGGTGTGTGTGTAGGTGTGTCTGTGTGTGTGTGTCTGTGTGTGTAGGTGTGTGTGTAGGTGTGTGTGTGTGAGTGAGTGTGTGTGTGTGTGCGTGTTTGTGTGTGTATAGGTGTGTGTGTGTCTGTGTGTGTGTGTGTAGGTGTGTGAGTGAGTGAGAGTGTGTGTGTGTGTGTGTGTGTGTGTGTGTGTGTGTGTGTGTGTGCACGCGCATGTGAATTCATGCACGTGTGCCTTGCAAACATAGGCATAACATGTGTGTGTGTCTGTGTCTGTAGGTGTGTGTGTAGGTGTGTCTGTGTGTGTAGGTGTGTGTGTGTGTGAGTGAGTGAGTGTGTGTGTGTCTGTGTGTGTTTAGGTGTGTGTGTGTGTCTGTGTGTGTTTAGGTGTGTGTGTAGGTGTGTGTGTAGGTGTGTGAGTGAGTGAGTGAGTGAGTGTGTGTGTGTGTGTGTGTGTGTGTGTGTGTGTGTGTGTGTGTGTGAATTCATCACACTCAGATCAGAGTGTGCCTTGCAAACATAGGCATAACATGTGTGTGTGTCTGTAGGTGTGTGTGTATGTGTGTCTGTGTGTGTGTCTGTGTGTGTGTGTGTGTGTGAATTCATCACACTCAGATCAGAGTGTGCCTTGCAAACATAGGCATAACGTGTGTGTGTCTGTAGGTGTGTGTGTCTGTGTGTGTGTCTGTGTGTGTAGGTGTGTGTGTGTGTGTGTGTGTGTGTGTGTGTGTGTGTGTGTGTGTGTGTGTGTGTGAATTCATGCACATGAGTGGCATGTCACACTCAGATCAGAGGGGCCTTGCAAACATAGGCATAACATGTGTGTGTGTGTGTCTGTGTAGGTGTGTGTGTAGGTGTGTGTGTAGGTGTGTGTATATGTGTGTGTCTGTGTGTGTGTCTGTGTGTGTGTCTGTGTGTGTGTGTGAGCGAGTGAGTGAGTGAGCGAGTGAGTGAGCGAGTGAGTGTCTGTGTGTATAGGTGTGTGTGTGTGTGTCTGTGTGTGTTTAGGTGTGTGTGTGTAGGTGTGTGTGTGTGTGTGTGTGTGTGTTTAGGTGTCTGTATAGGTGTGCGTGTGTGTGTGTGTGGGTGTGTGTGTGTGTCTGTGTGTGTCTGTGTGTGTAGGTGTGTGTGTGTCTGTGTGTGTGAGTGTGTGTGTGTCTGTGTGTGTGTCTGTGTGTGTGTCTGTGTGTGTAGGTGTGTGTAGGTGTGTGTGTGTGAGTGTGTATGGGGATGTTTTCTGTCTCATAGATGAATATATTCTGAATACCCATTCACTTCCTGTGATGGTCACGCTTGACCGGCAACAACACAGATGTAAAACATTGGTTTAAAACACTCAAAATTCAATGAAAAAGATGATCATCACTTTTATATGTTCCAGTGCATAGTGTGGTGGATGGCATTATGCCCTTGCAGCAATCAGATGTAAAACACAATATTTATGAGTGGTTTAAGTTGTAAATCGGTCAGATTTGACCCGAACACGACAGGAGGGTTAATACAAGACTCACTACTTGTATGGAAATGGATGTGTAACATTACAAACATGATAAAACAGCTTGTTATCACATCCAAACACTGTTTTCATTCAAAATATGAGTTTTCTTTTCATTCTTGAAAAGTTGCACTTTTGCCCCAAGTTATGCTCAGAAACACTGTTTAGAGCTCTTACAACGCCAGAAAACGCTGTTTTGAACGCCTTAATGCAAGCCTTACTACTTGTTAGGAAATGCATGTGTAACATTACAAACATGATAAAACAGCTTGTTATCACATCCAAACACTGTTTTGGAACAAAATATGAGTTTTCAGTTCATTCTTCAAAAGTTGCACTTTTGCTCCAAGTTTTGCTCAGAAACACTGTTTAGAGCGCTTACAGCGCCAGCAAACGCTGTTTTGAACGCCTTAATACAAGACTTACTACTTGTTTGGAAATGCATGTGTAACATTACAAAACATGATAAAACAGCTTGTTATCACATCCAAACACTGTTTTGGAACAAAATATGAGTTTTCAGTTCATTCTTCAAAAGTTGCACTTTTGCCCCAAGTTATGCTCAGAAACACTGTTTAGAGCTCTTACAACGCCAGAAAACGCTGTTTTGAACGCCTTAATGCAAGCCTTACTACTTGTTAGGAAATGCATGTGTAACATTACAAACATGATAAAACAGCTTGTTATCACATCCAAACACTGTTTTGGAACAAAATATGAGTTTTCAGTTCATTCTTCAAAAGTTGCACTTTTGCTCCAAGTTATGCTCAGAAACACTGTTTAGAGCGCTTGCAGCGCCAGCAAACGCTGTTTTGAACGCCTTAATACAAGACTTACTACTTGTATGGAAATGCATGTGTAACATTACAAACATGATAAAACAGCTTGTTATCACATCCAAACACTGTTTTGGAACAAAATATGAGTTTTCAGTTCATTCTTCAAAAGTTGCACTTTTGCCACAAGTTATGCTCAGAAACACTGTTTAGAGCGCTTACAGCGCCAGCAAACGCTGTTTTGAACGCCTTAATACAAGACTTAACTACTTGTATGGAAATGGATGTGTAACATTACAAACATGATAAAACAGCTTGTTATCACATCCAAACACTGTTTTGGAACAAAATATGAGTTTTCAGTTCATTCTTCAAAGTTGCACTTTTGCCACAAGTTATGCTCAGAAACACTGTTTAGAGCGCTTGCAGCGCCAGCAAACGCTGTTTTGAACGCCTTAATACAAGACTTACTACTTGTATGGAAATGCATGTGTAACATTACAAACATGATAAAACAGCTTGTTATCACATCCAAACACTGTTTTGGAACAAAATATGAGTTTTCAGTTCATTCTTCAAAAGTTGCACTTTTGCCCCAAGTTATGCTCAGAAACACTGTTTAGAGCGCTTACAGCGCCAGCAAACGCTGTTTTGAACGCCTTAATACAAGACTCACTACTTGTATGGAAATGGATGTGTAACATTACAAACATGATAAAACAGCTTGTTATCACATCCAAACACTGTTTTCATTCAAAATATGAGTTTTCTTTTCATTCTTGAAAAGTTGCACTTTTGCCCCAAGTTATGCTCAGAAACACTGTTTAGAGCTCTTACAGCGCCAGCAAACGCTGTTTTGAACGCCTTAATACAAGACTCACTACTTGTATGGAAATGGATGTGTAACATTACAAACATGATAAAACAGCTTGTTATCACATCCAAACACTGTTTTCATTCAAAATATGAGTTTTCTTTTCATTCTTGAAAAGTTGCACTTTTGCCCCAAGTTATGCTCAGAAACACTGTTTAGAGCTCTTACAACGCCAGAAAACGCTGTTTTGAACGCCTTAATGCAAGCCTTACTACTTGTTAGGAAATGCATGTGTAACATTACAAACATGATAAAACAGCTTGTTATCACATCCAAACACTGTTTTGGAACAAAATATGAGTTTTCAGTTCATTCTTCAAAAGTTGCACTTTTGCCACAAGTTATGCTCAGAAACACTGTTTAGAGCGCTTGCAGCGCCAGCAAACGCTGTTTTGAACGCCTTAATACAAGACTTACTACTTGTATGGAAATGCATGTGTAACATTACAAACATGATAAAACAGCTTGTTATCACATCCAAACACTGTTTTGGAACAAAATATGAGTTTTCAGTTCATTCTTCAAAAGTTGCACTTTTGCTCCAAGTTATGCTCAGAAACACTGTTTAGAGCGCTTACAGCGCCAGCAAACGCTGTTTTGAACGCCTTAATACAAGACTCACTACTTGTATGGAAATGGATGTGTAACATTACAAACATGATAAAACAGCTTGTTATCACATCCAAACACTGTTTTCATTCAAAATATGAGTTTTCTTTTCATTCTTGAAAAGTTGCACTTTTGCCCCAAGTTATGCTCAGAAACACTGTTTAGAGCTCTTACAACGCCAGAAAACGCTGTTTTGAACGCCTTAATGCAAGCCTTACTACTTGTTAGGAAATGCATGTGTAACATTACAAACATGATAAAACAGCTTGTTATCACATCCAAACACTGTTTTGGAACAAAATATTTTTCAGTTCATTCTTCAAAAGTTGCACTTTTGCTCCAAGTTTTGCTCAGAAACACTGTTTAGAGCGCTTACAGCGCCAGCAAACGCTGTTTTGAACGCCTTAATACAAGACTTACTACTTGTTTGGAAATGCATGTGTAACATTACAAACATGATAAAACAGCTTGTTATCACATCCAAACACTGTTTTGGAACAAAATATGAGTTTTCAGTTCATTCTTCAAAAGTTGCACTTTTGCCCCAAGTTATGCTCAGAAACACTGTTTAGAGCTCTTACAACGCCAGAAAACGCTGTTTTGAACGCCTTAATGCAAGCCTTACTACTTGTTAGGAAATGCATGTGTAACATTACAAACATGATAAAACAGCTTGTTATCACATCCAAACTTGTTTTGGAACAAAATATGAGTTTTCAGTTCATTCTTCAAAAGTTGCACTTTTGCCACAAGTTATGCTCAGAAACACTGTTAAGAGCGCTTGCAGCGCCAGCAAACGCTGTTTTGAACGCCTTAATACAAGACTTACTACTTGTATGGAAATGCATGTGTAACATTACAAACATGATAAAACAGCTTGTTATCACATCCAAACACTGTTTTGGAACAAAATATGAGTTTTCAGTTCATTCTTCAAAAGTTGCACTTTTGCCACAAGTTATGCTCAGAAAACACTGTTTAGAGCGCTTACAGCGCCAGCCAAACGCTGTTTTGAACGCCTTAATACAAGACTTACTACTTGTATGGAAATGCATGTGTAACATTACAAACATGATAAAACAGCTTGTTATCACATCCAAACACTGTTTTCATTCAAAATATGAGTTTTCTTTTCATTCTTGAAAAGTTGCACTTTTGCCCCAAGTTATGCTCAGAAACACTGTTTAGAGCTCTTACAGCGCCAGCAAACGCTGTTTTGAACGCCTTAATACAAGACTCACTACTTGTATGGAAATGGATGTGTAACATTACAAACATGATAAAACAGCTTGTTATCACATCCAAACACTGTTTTCATTCAAAATATGAGTTTTCTTTTCATTCTTGAAAAGTTGCACTTTTGCCCCAAGTTATGCTCAGAAACACTGTTTAGAGCTCTTACAACGCCAGAAAACGCTGTTTTGAACGGCTTAATGCAAGCCTTACTACTTGTTAGGAAATGCATGTGTAACATACAAACATGATAAAACAGCTTGTTATCACATCCAAACACTGTTTGGAACAAAAATATGAGTTTTCAGTTCATTCTTCAAAAGTTGCACTTTTGCTCCAAGTTTTGCTCAGAAACACTGTTTAGAGCGCTTACAGCGCCAGCAAACGCTGTTTTGAACGCCTTAATACAAGACTTACTACTTGTTTGGAAATGCATGTGTAACATTACAAACATGATAAAACAGCTTGTTATCACATCCAAACACTGTTTTGGAACAAAATATGAGTTTTCAGTTCATTCTTCAAAAGTTGCACTTTTGCCCCAAGTTATGCTCAGAAACACTGTTTAGAGCTCTTACAACGCCAGAAAACGCTGTTTTGAACGCCTTAATGCAAGCCTTACTACTTGTTAGGAAATGCATGTGTAACATTACAAACATGATAAAACAGCTTGTATCACATCCAAACTGTTTTGGAACAAAATATGAGTTTTCAGTTCATTCTTCAAAAGTTGCACTTTTGCCACAAGTTATGCTCAGAAACACTGTTTAGAGCGCTTGCAGCGCCAGCAAACGCTGTTTTGAACGCCTTAATACAAGACTTACTACTTGTATGGAAATGCATGTGTAACATTACAAACATGATAAAACAGCTTGTATCACATCCAAACACTGTTTTGGAACAAAATATGAGTTTTCAGTTCATTCTTCAAAAGTTGCACTTTTGCCACAAGTTATGCTCAGAAACACTGTTTAGAGCGCTTACAGCGCCAGCAAAACGCTGTTTGAACGCCTTAATACAAGACTTACTACTTGTATGGAAATGCATGTGTAACATTACAAACATGATAAAACAGCTTGTTATCACATCCAAACACTGTTTTCATTCAAAATATGAGTTTTCTTTTCATTCTTGAAAAGTTGCACTTTTGCCCCAAGTTATGCTCAGAAACACTGTTTAGAGCTCTTACAGCGCAGCAAACGCTGTTTTGAACGCCTTAATACAAGACTCACTACTTGTATGGAAATGGATGTGTAACATTACAAACATGATAAAACAGCTTGTTATCACATCCAAACACTGTTTTCATTCAAAATATGAGTTTTCTTTTCATCTGAAAAGTTGCACTTTTGCCCCAAGTTTTGCTCAGAAACACTGTTTAGAAGCTCTTACAACGCCAGAAAACGCTGTTTTGAACGGCTTAATGCAAGCCTTACTACTTGTTTGGAAATGCATGTGTAACATTACAAACATGATAAAACAGCTTGTTATCACATCCAAACACTGTTTTGGAACAAAATATGAGTTTTCAGTTCATTCTTCAAAAGTTGCACTTTTGCTCCAAGTTTTGCTCAGAAACACTGTTTAGAGCGCTTACAGCGCCAGCAAACGCTGTTTTGAACGCCTTAATACAAGACTTACTACTTGTTAGGAATGCATGTGTAACATTACAAACATGATAAAACAGCTTGTTATCACATCCAAACACTGTTTTGAACAAAATATGAGTTTTCAGTTCATTCTTCAAAAGTTGCACTTTTGCTCCAAGTTATGCTCAGAAACACTGTTTATAGCGCTTGCAGCGCCAGCAAACGCTGTTTTGAACGCCTTAATACAAGACTTACTACTTGTATGGAAATGCATGTGTAACATTACAAACATGATAAAACAGCTTGTTATCACATCCAAACACTGTTTTGGAACAAAATATGAGTTTTCAGTTCATTCTTTCAAAAGTTGCACTTTTGCCACAAGTTATGCTCAGAAACACTGTTTAGAGCGCTTACAGCGCCAGCAAACGCTGTTTTGAACGCCTTAATACAAGACTTTACTACTTGTATGGAAATGGATGTGTAACATTACAAACATGATAAAACAGCTTGTTATCACATCCAAACACTGTTTTCATTCAAAATATGAGTTTTCTTTTCATTCTTGAAAAGTTGCACTTTTGCCCCAAGTTATGCTCAGAAACACTGTTTAGAGCTCTTACAACGCCAGAAAACGCTGTTTTGAACGCCTTAATGCAAGCCTTACTACTTGTTAGGAAATGCATGTGTAACATTACAAACATGATAAAAACAGCTTGTTATCACATCCAAACACTGTTTTGGAACAAAATATGAGTTTTCAGTTCATTCTTCAAAAGTTGCTACTTTTATGCTCCAAGTTTTGCTCAGAAACACTGTTTAGAGCGCTTACAGCGCCAGCAAACGCTGTTTTGAACGCCTTAATACAAGACTTACTACTTGTTTGGAAATGCATGTGTAACATTACAAACATGATAAAACAGCTTGTTATCACATCCAAACACTGTTTTGGAACAAAAATATGAGTTTTCAGTTCATTCTTCAAAAGTTGCACTTTTGCTCCAAGTTATGCTCAGAAACACTGTTTAGAGCGCTTACAGCGCCAGCAAACGCTGTTTTGAACGCCTTAATACAAGACTCACTACTTGTATGGAAATGGATGTGTAACATTACAAACATGATAAAACAGCTTGTTATCACACCCAAACACTGTTTTCATTCAAAATATGAGTTTTCTTTTCATTCTGAAAAGTTGCACTTTTGCCCCAAGTTATGCTCAGAAACACTGTTTAGAGCTCTTACAACGCCAGAAAACGCTGTTTTGAACGCCTTAATGCAAGCCTTACTACTTGTTAGGAAATGCATGTGTGTAACATTACAAACATGATAAAACAGCTTGTTATCACATCCAAACACTGTTTTGGAACAAAATATGAGTTTTCAGTTCATTCTTCAAAAGTTGCACTTTTGCTCCAAGTTTTGCTCAGAAACACTGTTTAGAGCGCTTACAGCGCCAGCAAACGCTGTTTTGAACGCCTTAATACAAGACTTACTACTTGTTTGGAAATGCATGTGTAACATTACAAACATGATAAAACAGCTTGTTATCACATCCAAACACTGTTTTGGAACAAAATATGAGTTTTCAGTTCATTCTTCAAAAGTTGCACTTTTGCCCCAAGTTATGCTCAGAAACACTGTTTAGAGCGCTTACAACGCCAGAAAACGCTGTTTTGAACGCCTTAATGCAAGCCTTACTACTTGTTAGGAAATGCATGTGTAACATTACAAACATGATAAAACAGCTTGTTATCACATCCAAACACTGTTTTGGAACAAAATATGAGTTTTCAGTTCATTCTTCAAAAGTTGCACTTTTGCTCCAAGTTTTGCTCAGAAACACTGTTTTAGAGCGCTTCAGCGCCAGCAAACGCTGTTTTGAACGCCTTAATACAAGACTTACTACTTGTTTGGAAATGCATGTGTAACATTACAAACATGATAAAACAGCTTGTTTATCACATCCAAACACTGTTTTGGAACAAAATATGAGTTTTCAGTTCATTCTTCAAAAGTTGCACTTTTGCCCCAAGTTATGCTCAGAAACACTGTTTAGAGCTCTTACAACGCCAGAAAACGCTGTTTTGAACGCCTTAATGCAAGCCTTACTACTTGTTAGGAAATGCATGTGTAACATTACAAACATGATAAAACAGCTTGTTATCACATCCAAACACTGTTTTGGAACAAAATATGAGTTTTCAGTTCATTCTTCAAAAGTTGCACTTTTGCCACAAGTTATGCTCAGAAACACTGTTTAGAGCGCTTACAGCGCCAGCAAACGCTGTTTGAACGCCTTAATACAAGACTTACTACTTGTATGGAAATGCATGTGTAACATTACAAACATGATAAAACAGCTTGTTATCACATCCAAACACTGTTTTGGAACAAAATATGAGTTTTCAGTTCATTCTTCAAAAGTTGCACTTTTGCTCCAAGTTATGCTCAGAAACACTGTTTAGAGCGCTTACAGCGCCAGCAAACGCTGTTTTGAACGCCTTAATACAAGACTCACTACTTGTATGGAAATGGATGTGTAACATTACAAACATGATAAAACAGCTTGTTATCACATCCAAACACTGTTTTCATTCAAAATATGAGTTTTCTTTTCATTCTTGAAAAGTTGCACTTTTGCCCCAAGTTATGCTCAGAAACACTGTTTAGAGCTCTTACAGCGCCAGCAAATGCTGTTTTGAACGCCTTAATACAAGACTCACTACTTGTATGGAAATGGATGTGTAACATTACAAACATGATAAAACAGCTTGTTATCACATCCAAACACTGTTTTCATTCAAAATATGAGTTTTCTTTTCATTCTTGAAAAGTTGCACTTTTGCCCCAAGTTATGCTCAGAAACACCTGTTTAGAGCTCTTACAACGCCAGAAAACGCTGTTTTGAACGCCTTAATGCAAGCCTTACTACTTGTTAGGAAATGCATGTGTAACATTACAAACATGATAAAACAGCTTGTTATCACATCCAAACACTGTTTTGGAACAAAATATGAGTTTTCAGTTCATTCTTCAAAAGTTGCACTTTTGCTCCAAGTTTTGCTCAGAAACACTGTTTAGAGCGCTTACAGCGCCAGCAAACGCTGTTTTGAACGCCTTAATACAAGACTTACTACTTGTTTGGAAATGCATGTGTAACATTACAAACATGATAAAACAGCTTGTTATCACATCCAAACACTGTTTTGGAACAAAATATGAGTTTTCAGTTCATTCTTCAAAAGTTGCACTTTTGCCCCAAGTTATGCTCAGAAACACTGTTTAGAGCTCTTACAACGCCAGAAAACGCTGTTTTGAACGCCTTAATGCAAGCCTTACTACTTGTTAGGAAATGCATGTGTAACATTACAAACATGATAAAACAGCTTGTTATCACATCCAAACACTGTTTTGGAACAAAATATGAGTTTTCAGTTCATTCTTCAAAAGTTGCACTTTTGCTCCAAGTTATGCTCAGAAACACTGTTTAGAGCGCTTGCAGCGCCAGCAAACGCTGTTTTGAACGCCTTAATACAAGACTTACTACTTGTATGGAAATGCATGTGTAACATTACAAACATGATAAAACAGCTTGTTATCACATCCAAACACTGTTTTGGAACAAAATATGAGTTTTCAGTTCATTCTTCAAAAGTTGCACTTTTGCCACAAGTTATGCTCAGAAACACTGTTTAGAGCGCTTACAGCGCCAGCAAACGCTGTTTTGAACGCCTTAATACAAGACTTACTACTTGTATGGAAATGGATGTGTAACATTACAAACATGATAAAACAGCTTGTTATCACATCCAAACACTGTTTTCATTCAAAATATGAGTTTTCTTTTCATTCTTGAAAAGTTGCACTTTTGCCCCAAGTTATGCTCAGAAACACTGTTTAGAGCTCTTACAACGCCAGAAAACGCTGTTTTGAACGCCTTAATGCAAGCCTTACTACTTGTTAGGAAATGCATGTGTAACATTACAAACATGATAAAACAGCTTGTTATCACATCCAAACACTGTTTTGGAACAAAATATGAGTTTTCAGTTCATTCTTCAAAAGTTGCACTTTTGCCACAAGTTATGCTCAGAAACACTGTTTAGAGCGCTTGCAGCGCCAGCAAACGCTGTTTTGAACGCCTTAATACAAGACTTACTACTTGTATGGAAATGCATGTGTAACATTACAAACATGATAAAACAGCTTGTTATCACATCCAAAACACTGTTTTGGAACAAAATATGAGTTTTCAGTTCATTCTTCAAAAGTTGCACTTTTGCCCCAAGTTATGCTCAGAAACACTGTTTAGAGCGCTTACAGCGCCAGCAAACGCTGTTTTGAACGCCTTAATACAAGACTCACTACTTGTATGGAAATGGATGTGTAACATTACAAACATGATAAAACAGCTTGTTATCACATCCAAACACTGTTTTCATTCAAAATATGAGTTTTCTTTTCATTCTTGAAAAGTTGCACTTTTGCCCCAAGTTATGCTCAGAAACACTGTTTAGAGCTCTTACAGCGCCAGCAAACGCTGTTTTGAACGCCTTAATACAAGACTCACTACTTGTATGGAAATGGATGTGTAACATTACAAACATGATAAAACAGCTTGTTATCACATCCAAACACTGTTTTCATTCAAAATATGAGTTTTCTTTTCATTCTTGAAAAGTTGCACTTTTGCCCCAAGTTATGCTCAGAAACACTGTTTAGAGCTCTTACAACGCCAGAAAACGCTGTTTTGAACGCCTTAATGCAAGCCTTACTACTTGTTAGGAAATGCATGTGTAACATTACAAACATGATAAAACAGCTTGTTATCACATCCAAACACTGTTTTGGAACAAAATATGAGTTTTCAGTTCATTCTTCAAAAGTTGCACTTTTGCCCCAAGTTATGCTCAGAAACACTGTTTAGAGCTCTTACAACGCAGAAAACGCTGTTTTGAACGCCTTAATGCAAGCCTTACTACTTGTTAGGAAATGCATGTGTAACATTACAAACATGATAAAACAGCTTGTTATCACATCCAAACTGTTTTGGAACAAAATATGAGTTTTCAGTTCATTCTTCAAAAGTTGCACTTTTGCCACAAGTTATGCTCAGAAACACTGTTTAGAGCGCTTGCAGCGCCAGCAAACGCTGTTTTGAACGCCTTAATACAAGACTTACTACTTGTATGGAAATGCATGTGTAACATTACAAACATGATAAAACAGCTTGTTATCACATCCAAACACTGTTTTGGAACAAAATATGAGTTTTCAGTTCATTCTTCAAAAGTTGCACTTTTGCCACAAGTTATGCTCAGAAACACTGTTTAGAGCGCTTACAGCGCCAGCAAACGCTGTTTTGAACGCCTTAATACAAGACTTACTACTTGTATGGAAATGCATGTGTAACATTACAAACATGATAAAACAGCTTGTTATCACATCCAAACACTGTTTTCATTCAAAATATGAGTTTTCTTTTCATTCTTGAAAAGTTGCACTTTTGCCCCAAGTTATGCTCAGAAACACTGTTTAGAGCTCTTACAGCGCCAGCAAACGCTGTTTTGAACGCCTTAATACAAGACTCACTACTTGTATGGAAATGGATGTGTAACATTACAAACATGATAAAACAGCTTGTTATCACATCCAAACACTGTTTTCATTCAAAATATGAGTTTTCTTTTCATTCTTGAAAAGTTGCACTTTTGCCCCAAGTTATGCTCAGAAACACTGTTTAGAGCTCTTACAACGCCAGAAAACGCTGTTTTGAACGCCTTAATGCAAGCCTTACTACTTGTTAGGAAATGCATGTGTAACATTACAAACATGATAAAACAGCTTGTTATCACATCCAAACACTGTTTTGGAACAAAATATGAGTTTTCAGTTCATTCTTCAAAAGTTGCACTTTTGCTCCAAGTTTTTGCTCAGAAACACTGTTTAGAGCGCTTACAGCGCCAGCAAACGCTGTTTTGAACGCCTTAATACAAGACTTACTACTTGTTAGGAAATGCATGTGTAACATTACAAACATGATAAAACAGCTTGTTATCACATCCAAACACTGTTTTGGAACAAAATATGAGTTTTCAGTTCATTCTTCAAAAGTTGCACTTTTGCTCCAAGTTATGCTCAGAAACACTGTTTATAGCGCTTGCAGCGCCAGCAAACGCTGTTTTGAACGCCTTAATACAAGACTTACTACTTGTATGGAAATGCATGTGTAACATTACAAACATGATAAAACAGCTTGTTATCACATCCAAACACTGTTTTGGAACAAAATATGAGTTTTCAGTTCATTCTTCAAAAGTTGCACTTTTGCCACAAGTTATGCTCAGAAACACTGTTTAGAGCGCTTACAGCGCCAGCAAACGCTGTTTTGAACGCCTTAATACAAGACTTACTACTTGTATGGAAATGGATGTGTAACATTACAAACATGATAAAACAGCTTGTTATCACATCAAACACTGTTTTCATTCAAAATATGAGTTTTCTTTTCATTCTTGAAAAGTTGCACTTTTGCCCCAAGTTATGCTCAGAAACACTGTTTAGAGCTCTTACAACGCCAGAAAACGCTGTTTTGAACGCCTTAATGCAAGCCTTACTACTTGTTAGGAAATGCATGTGTAACATTACAAACATGATAAAACAGCTTGTTATCACATCCAAACACTGTTTTGGAACAAAATATGAGTTTTCAGTTCATTCTTCAAAAGTTGCACTTTTGCTCCAAGTTTTGCTCAGAAACACTGTTTAGAGCGCTTACAGCGCCAGCAAACGCTGTTTTGAACGCCTTAATACAAGACTTACTACTTGTTTGGAAATGCATGTGTAACATTACAAACATGATAAAACAGCTTGTTATCACATCCAAACACTGTTTTGGAACAAAATATGAGTTTTCAGTTCATTCTTCAAAAGTTGCACTTTTGCCCCAAGTTATGCTCAGAAACACTGTTTAGAGCGCTTACAACGCCAGAAAACGCTGTTTTGAACGCCTTAATGCAAGCCTTACTACTTGTTAGGAAATGCATGTGTAACATTACAAACATGATAAAACAGCTTGTTATCACATCCAAACACTGTTTTGGAACAAAATATGAGTTTTCAGTTCATTCTTCAAAAGTTGCACTTTTGCTCCAAGTTTTGCTCAGAAACACTGTTTAGAGCGCTTACAGCGCCAGCAAACGCTGTTTTGAACGCCTTAATACAAGACTTACTACTTGTTTGGAAATGCATGTGTAACATTACAAACATGATAAACAGCTTGTTATCACATCCAAACACTGTTTTGGAACAAAATATGAGTTTCAGTTCATTCTTCAAAAGTTGCACTTTTGCCCCAAGTTATGCTCAGAAACACTGTTTAGAGCTCTTACAACGCCAGAAAACGCTGTTTTGAACGCCTTAATGCAAGCCTTACTACTTGTTAGGAAATGCATGTGTAACATTACAAACATGATAAAACAGCTTGTTATCACATCCAAACACTGTTTTGGAACAAAATATGAGTTTTCAGTTCATTCTTCAAAAGTTGCACTTTTGCCACAAGTTATGCTCAGAAACACTGTTTAGAGCGCTTGCAGCGCCAGCAAACGCTGTTTTGAACGCCTTAATACAAGACTTACTACTTGTATGGAAATGCATGTGTAACATTACAAACATGATAAAACAGCTTGTTATCACATCCAAACACTGTTTTGGAACAAAATATGAGTTTTCAGTTCATTCTTCAAAAGTTGCACTTTTGCCACAAGTTATGCTCAGAAACACTGTTTAGAGCGCTTACAGCGCCAGCAAACGCTGTTTTGAACGCCTTAATACAAGACTTACTACTTGTATGGAAATGCATGTGTAACATTACAAACATGATAAAACAGCTTGTTATCACATCCAAACACTGTTTTGGAACAAAATATGAGTTTTCAGTTCATTCTTCAAAAGTTGCACTTTTGCTCCAAGTTATGCTCAGAAACACTGTTTAGAGCGCTTACAGCGCCAGCAAACGCTGTTTTGAACGCCTTAATACAAGACTCACTACTTGTATGGAAATGGATGTGTAACATTACAAACATGATAAAACAGCTTGTTATCACATCCAAACACTGTTTCATTCAAAATATGAGTTTTCTTTTCATTCTTGAAAAGTTGCACTTTTGCCCCAAGTTATGCTCAGAAACACTGTTTAGAGCTCTTACAGCGCCAGCAAATGCTGTTTTGAACGCCTTAATACAAGACTCACTACTTGTATGGAAATGGATGTGTAACATTACAAACATGATAAAACAGCTTGTTATCACACTCCAAACACTGTTTTCATTCAAAATATGAGTTTTCTTTTCATTCTTGAAAAGTTGCACTTTTGCCCCAAGTTATGCTCAGAAACACTGTTTAGAGCTCTTACAACGCCAGAAAACGCTGTTTTGAACGCCTTAATGCAAGCCTTACTACTTGTTAGGAAATGCATGTGTAACATTACAAACATGATAAAACAGCTTGTTATCACATCCAAACACTGTTTTGGAACAAAATATGAGTTTTCAGTTCATTCTTCAAAAGTTGCACTTTTGCTCCAAGTTTTGCTCAGAAACACTGTTTAGAGCGCTTACAGCGCCAGCAAACGCTGTTTTGAACGCCTTAATACAAGACTTACTACTTGTTTGGAAATGCATGTGTAACATTACAAACATGATAAAACAGCTTGTTATCACATCCAAACACTGTTTTGGAACAAAATATGAGTTTTCAGTTCATTCTTCAAAAGTTGCACTTTTGCCCCAAGTTATGCTCAGAAACACTGTTTAGAGCTCTTACAACGCCAGAAAACGCTGTTTTGAACGCCTTAATGCAAGCCTTACTACTTGTTAGGAAATGCATGTGTAACATTACAAACATGATAAAACAGCTTGTTATCACATCCAAACACTGTTTTGGAACAAAATATGAGTTTTCAGTTCATTCTTCAAAAGTTGCACTTTTGCTCCAAGTTATGCTCAGAAACACTGTTTAGAGCGCTTGCAGCGCCAGCAAACGCTGTTTTGAACGCCTTAATACAAGACTTACTACTTGTATGGAAATGCATGTGTAACATTACAAACATGATAAAACAGCTTGTTATCACATCCAAACACTGTTTTGGAACAAAATATGAGTTTTCAGTTCATTCTTCAAAAGTTGCACTTTTGCCACAAGTTATGCTCAGAAACACTGTTTAGAGCGCTTACAGCGCCAGCAAACGCTGTTTTGAACGCCTTAATACAAGACTTACTACTTGTATGGAAATGGATGTGTAACATTACAAACATGATAAAACAGCTTGTTATCACATCCAAACACTGTTTTCATTCAAAATATGAGTTTTCTTTTCATTCTTGAAAAGTTGCACTTTTGCCCCAAGTTATGCTCAGAAACACTGTTTAGAGCTCTTACAACGCCAGAAAACGCTGTTTTGAACGCCTTAATGCAAGCCTTACTACTTGTTAGGAATGCATGTGTAACATTACAAACATGATAAAACAGCTTGTTATCACATCCAAACACTGTTTTGGAACAAAATATGAGTTTTCAGTTCATTCTTCAAAAGTTGCACTTTTGCCACAAGTTATGCTCAGAAACACTGTTTAGAGCGCTTGCAGCGCCAGCAAACGCTGTTTTGAACGCCTTAATACAAGACTTACTACTTGTATGGAAATGCATGTGTAACATTACAAACATGATAAAACAGCTTGTTATCACATCCAAACACTGTTTTGGAACAAAATATGAGTTTTCAGTTCATTCTTCAAAAGTTGCACTTTTGCCCCAAGTTATGCTCAGAAACACTGTTTAGAGCGCTTACAGCGCCAGCAAACGCTGTTTTGAACGCCTTAATACAAGACTCACTACTTGTATGGAAATGGATGTGTAACATTACAAACATGATAAAACAGCTTGTTATCACATCCAAACACTGTTTTCATTCAAAATATGAGTTTTCTTTTCATTCTTGAAAAGTTGCACTTTTGCCCCAAGTTATGCTCAGAAACACTGTTTAGAGCTCTTACAGCGCCAGCAAACGCTGTTTTGAACGCCTTAATACAAGACTCACTACTTGTATGGAAATGGATGTGTAACATTACAAACATGATAAAACAGCTTGTTATCACATCCAAACACTGTTTTCATTCAAAATATGAGTTTTCTTTTCATTCTTGAAAAGTTGCACTTTTGCCCCAAGTTATGCTCAGAAACACTGTTTAGAGCTCTTACAACGCCAGAAAACGCTGTTTTGAACGCCTTAATGCAAGCCTTACTACTTGTTAGGAAATGCATGTGTAACATTACAAACATGATAAAACAGCTTGTTATCACATCCAAACACTGTTTTGGAACAAAATATGAGTTTTCAGTTCATTCTTCAAAAGTTGCACTTTTGCTCCAAGTTTTGCTCAGAAACACTGTTTAGAGCGCTTACAGCGCCAGCAAACGCTGTTTTGAACGCCTTAATACAAGACTTACTACTTGTTTGGAAATGCATGTGTAACATTACAAACATGATAAAACAGCTTGTTATCACATCCAAACACTGTTTTGGAACAAAATATGAGTTTTCAGTTCATTCTTCAAAAGTTGCACTTTTGCCCCAAGTTATGCTCAGAAACACTGTTTAGAGCTCTTACAACGCCAGAAAACGCTGTTTTGAACGCCTTAATGCAAGCCTTACTACTTGTTAGGAAATGCATGTGTAACATTACAAACATGATAAAACAGCTTGTTATCACATCCAAACTGTTTTGGAACAAAATATGAGTTTTCAGTTCATTCTTCAAAAGTTGCACTTTTGCCACAAGTTATGCTCAGAAACACTGTTTAGAGCGCTTGCAGCGCCAGCAAACGCTGTTTTGAACGCCTTAATACAAGACTTACTACTTGTATGGAAATGCATGTGTAACATTACAAACATGATAAAACAGCTTGTTATCACATCCAAACACTGTTTTGGAACAAAATATGAGTTTTCAGTTCATTCTTCAAAAGTTGCACTTTTGCCACAAGTTATGCTCAGAAACACTGTTTAGAGCGCTTACAGCGCCAGCAAACGCTGTTTTGAACGCCTTAATACAAGACTTACTACTTGTATGGAAATGCATGTGTAACATTACAAACATGATAAAACAGCTTGTTATCACATCCAAACACTGTTTTCATTCAAAATATGAGTTTTCTTTTCATTCTTGAAAAGTTGCACTTTTGCCCCAAGTTATGCTCAGAAACACTGTTTAGAGCTCTTACAGCGCCAGCAAACGCTGTTTTGAACGCCTTAATACAAGACTCACTACTTGTATGGAAATGGATGTGTAACATTACAAACATGATAAAACAGCTTGTTATCACATCCAAACACTGTTTTCATTCAAAATATGAGTTTTCTTTTCATTCTTGAAAAGTTGCACTTTTGCCCCAAGTTATGCTCAGAAACACTGTTTAGAGCTCTTACAACGCCAGAAAACGCTGTTTTGAACGCCTTAATGCAAGCCTTACTACTTGTTAGGAAATGCATGTGTAACATTACAAACATGATAAAACAGCTTGTTATCACATCCAAACACTGTTTGGAACAAAATATGAGTTTTCAGTTCATTCTTCAAAAGTTGCACTTTTGCTCCAAGTTTTGCTCAGAAACACTGTTTAGAGCGCTTACAGCGCCAGCAAACGCTGTTTTGAACGCCTTAATACAAGACTTACTACTTGTTAGGAAATGCATGTGTAACATTACAAACATGATAAAACAGCTTGTTATCACATCCAAACACTGTTTTGGAACAAAATATGAGTTTTCAGTTCATTCTTCAAAAGTTGCACTTTTGCTCCAAGTTATGCTCAGAAACACTGTTTAGAGCGCTTGCAGCGCCAGCAAACGCTGTTTTGAACGCCTTAATACAAGACTTACTACTTGTATGGAAATGCATGTGTAACATTACAAACATGATAAAACAGCTTGTTATCACATCCAAACACTGTTTTGGAACAAAATATGAGTTTTCAGTTCATTCTTCAAAAGTTGCACTTTTGCCACAAGTTATGCTCAGAAACACTGTTTAGAGCGCTTACAGCGCCAGCAAACGCTGTTTTGAACGCCTTAATACAAGACTTACTACTTGTATGGAAATGGATGTGTAACATTACAAACATGATAAAACAGCTTGTTATCACATCCAAACACTGTTTTCATTCAAAATATGAGTTTTCTTTTCATTCTTGAAAAGTTGCACTTTGCCCCAAGTTATGCTCAGAAACACTGTTTAGAGCTCTTACAACGCCAGAAAACGCTGTTTTGAACGCCTTAATGCAAGCCTTACTACTTGTTAGGAAATGCATGTGTAACATTACAAACATGATAAAACAGCTTGTTATCACATCCAAACACTGTTTTGGAACAAAATATGAGTTTTCAGTTCATTCTTCAAAAGTTGCACTTTTGCTCCAAGTTTTTGCTCAGAAACACTGTTTAGAGCGCTTACAGCGCCAGCAAACGCTGTTTTGAACGCCTTAATACAAGACTTACTACTTGTTTGGAAATGCATGTGTAACATTACAAACATGATAAAACAGCTTGTTATCACATCCAAACACTGTTTTGGAACAAAATATGAGTTTTCAGTTCATTCTTCAAAAGTTGCACTTTTGCTCCAAGTTATGCTCAGAAACACTGTTTAGAGCGCTTACAGCGCCAGCAAACGCTGTTTTGAACGCCTTAATACAAGACTCACTACTTGTATGGAAATGGATGTGTAACATTACAAACATGATAAAACAGCTTGTTATCACACCCAAACACTGTTTTCATTCAAAATATGAGTTTTCTTTTCATTCTTGAAAAGTTGCACTTTTGCCCCAAGTTATGCTCAGAAACACTGTTTAGAGCTCTTACAGCGCCAGCAAACGCTGTTTTGAACGCCTTAATACAAGACTCACTACTTGTATGGAAATGGATGTGTAACATTACAAACATGATAAAACAGCTTGTAATCACATCCAAACACTGTTTTCATTCAAAATATGAGTTTTCTTTTCATTCTTGAAAAGTTGCACTTTTGCCCCAAGTTATGCTCAGAAACACTGTTTAGAGCTCTTACAACGCCAGAAAACGCTGTTTTGAACGCCTTAATGCAAGCCTTACTACTTGTTAGGAAATGCATGTGTAACATTACAAACATGATAAAACAGCTTGTTATCACATCCAAACACTGTTTTGGAACAAAATATGAGTTTTCAGTTCATTCTTCAAAAGTTGCACTTTTGCTCCAAGTTATGCTCAGAAACACTGTTTAGAGCGCTTGCAGCGCCAGCAAACGCTGTTTTGAACGCCTTAATACAAGACTTACTACTTGTATGGAAATGCATGTGTAACATTACAAACATGATAAAACAGCTTGTTATCACATCCAAACACTGTTTTGGAACAAAATATGAGTTTTCAGTTCATTCTTCAAAAGTTGCACTTTTGCCACAAGTTATGCTCAGAAACACTGTTTAGAGCGCTTACAGCGCCAGCAAACGCTGTTTTGAACGCCTTAATACAAGACTTACTACTTGTATGGAAATGGATGTGTAACATTACAAACATGATAAAACAGCTTGTTATCACATCCAAACACTGTTTTCATTCAAAATATGAGTTTTCTTTTCATTCTTGAAAAGTTGCACTTTTGCCCCAAGTTATGCTCAGAAACACTGTTTAGAGCTCTTACAACGCCAGAAAACGCTGTTTGTAACGCCTTAATGCAAGCCTTACTACTTGTTAGGAAATGCATGTGTAACATTACAAACATGATAAAACAGCTTGTTATCACATCCAAACACTGTTTTGGAACAAAATATGAGTTTTCAGTTCATTCTTCAAAAGTTGCACTTTTGCTCCAAGTTTTGCTCAGAAACACTGTTTAGAGCGCTTACAGCGCCAGCAAACGCTGTTTTGAACGCCTTAATACAAGACTTACTACTTGTTTGGAAATGCATGTGTAACATTACAAACATGATAAAACAGCTTGTTATCACATCCAAACACTGTTTTGGGAACAAAATATGAGTTTTCAGTTCATTCTTCAAA
>NW_027507430.1:0-40212 GCF_052324685.1 Brachyhypopomus gauderio
TCTCGCTGTCAACGAGCAGGCACAGAGACTGTCTCTGTTTATGTATGTATGGTATGTATGTATGTATGTATGTATGTCTCTCTCTCTCTCTCTCTCTCTCTCTCTCTCTCTCTCTCTCTCTCTCTCTCTCTCTCTCTCTCTCTCTCTCTCTCTCTCTCTCTCTCTCTCTCTCTCTCTCTCTCTCTCTCTCTCTCTCTCTCCTCTCTCTCTCTCTCTCGGCCGATGTGCAGAAAAGATGACAGGTAGCTGAGAGCTTTAAATATTGAGAGTGATGAGGAACAGGTGAAAGGTGTGATTAGTAATGAGGTGAGGCTGAGGGAGTGGCCGTGTGTGTGTGGGCGTGTCCCTGTGTGTGTGTGGGCGTGTCCCTGTGTGTGTGTGTGGGCGTATCCCTGTGTGTGTGGGCGTGTCCCTGTGTGGCTGGGACTGGCGCACCATGACGGGTATAAGTTTCAAGTATACGCTTTTTAAATTATTTAATCTCACAAACAATGACAAAATTAGAAATCAAAAATGTGTTAAAAATATATTTTAAAGGAGCTCTCAGAGTTATTTGTAAATTGTTACAAATTAAAATGCAGCAGTTACATTACTGTAGTCCCTTTTAGTGTCCTCTAAATAGTGTACTATTAAACACTGATGTAACTTCTTCATTTGGATATATCACAACATATCACTTCATTTGAATATATTCATGATTCATTGCTAAAATGAAACTTTCATCAGTCCTTTGTAAGTTCCACTTTTGTAAGTGTTTCCTAGAGATTATTTTAGTTTAGACAAATGATGTTATATGATTATGCTTATCATATATTGTAAATGTTTATATATACACACATTTTAATTTCCAGATTCTGATGGTGAACTTCTCTGTCCTGGAGCACCTCTCAGAAAAGGACAGAGTCTGCTGGTGTTGATGGGATATGTCATACCACACGTCCTCACATGAAGACCTCTGTTGATGACATCGGTCCAACCACACATCCTCACATGAAATACTCTGGAAGATCTCCTGGAGATATTTAATGAACATGTCCCTGGTTATGGGAAGCTTATAGAGAGTTTGGTCATTATGAACCTCATTTGATATGATGTTTAGGGCAAAGTGTCTCACTTATTGGGGCAGTCATGGCCTCTTGGTAGGGAACTGGTCTTGTGACCGGAGGGTTGTGGGTTCGATTCCCAGACCCGAGGCCATGACTGAGGTGCCCTTGAGCAAGGCACCTAACCCCTACTGCTCCCCGGGCGCCGGGCTAGGGCTGCCCACCGCTCTGGGCACGTGTGATCCACAGCCCCCTAGTAATCACTAGTGTGTGTGTGTGTGTGTGTTCTAACTGCACAGATGGGTTAAAAGTGGAGGACAAATTTCAATTGCGGTGTAAAAATCACAATTGACAAAATATGGCACATTTACATTTTTACATTTACATTTTACATTTAAAGACAGAAAGATTAATGTCTGAATGTATTTGGTATTTGGTTTGGGGAAAAGAAACCAATTATGCATGCTTTACTGACTCATTTTGTGAATAAATGTTTATGCTGCCTGGTGATAAAGCTTGATAAGACACGAAGACAACCAGGTGTGACCCATTCAGTGTCAATGAAGTACAGCCTAAAGACAGAAAGAGTAACATCTGAAGGTATTTGGTATTTGGTATTGGGGAAAAGAAACCAATTATGCGTGCTTTACTGACTCATTTTGTGAATAAACGTTTATGCGGCCTGGTGATAAAGCTTGATAAGACAGGAAGACAATTTTACACACACATTCAGTTGAATATTTCATCCAAGTTTGCGTTACGCAGGGCATGCAAAGTCTTTCAAAGGAAAATGTGTCATGATGTAAAGCAAAGATAAAATATATCATTCCTCTCCAAAATACTGCAGAAAAAGACTGAAAAAAAAATTTATAGGCCTGAAAAGAAATTGTTGTTACATTTCAAAGTACTGGGCCAAAATCTGCTGATCTCTATTCTGTTACATGGAGTGTAAAACTTGTGAGTGTTTAGTTACGCAGTACATTTTTAAATAAGTGCACACTTAAAAAATATTTTTTGTATCAATAAGACAGATCACTTTGTTGTAAGTATACATTATTACCTTTGTTAAAATATAATAAAGTGAAATTTAAAAGTATGATCCAAAAAGGCTCCCTTGGTATGGTCCACTGTGTTTATATTTGTTGTTTGTTTGTGTCATTGTGCTACACCCCTTGTTAGCTCGTGTTCTGTTTCACCTGCCCCCTGTTTTCCCTTATTGATTAGTCCATTTAAACCTCTGGCTCAATCCGAAATATCACACTTAAGCAGTACGCACTTAAGCAGTACGCACTTAAGCAGTACGCACTTAAGCAGTATGCACTTAAGCAGTATGCACTCGATTTCAATGCAGTTCGTTCTGCTCAACTGTTCAGGCAGTGTGTTCCTTCAGTGGGCGACTGTGCAGTTTGCATAAAACCTCGGACATACTACATCTGCCATTTTACCTGTCATATGATATATGACGTCACACGCTCCAAGTTAAACGCTCCAGTTGAATCATGGGATAGGACAGTACGCTGCAATCGCATACTTCAAAATGGCTCCCGATTCAGTAAGCCATCTGGGTACTGTCGTGGAAATTCTCCGTCACAACAACCGGGGTCTCTCTGTAAGAAAAGATGCGAGCTCGGAGAGTGACAATTAGTGAAAGCAACACACACACACGTTGGTTACTTTACCAAATCACTCTGGTTTATTGTTCAAACCTCCAACCCTTTTATACAGTCTTAGGGCTGGTTGGTCATGTGAAACATTATCAGCACAATTACAGTCAGGTGATGTATTCGTAAATACATGGCATGATTGAATACATGTGTGCTAAACATCAAATGTAAGAATAATTCTGCAATCTAAGGGGAACGTTTCTTGCTGGGCCTGCTGTCCGTCTGGAACATAAAACATGTCATCCTTCTGGAACATGTCCTCACTCCCGCCTTCTCTCTGTGTCGTCCTCGCTGTTGTCCTCGCAAGGGTCAGCTTGACCTCCCGCCGCTGCTCTGAGTGTCTCTCGATCTGGAGGCCTGCCTGCCTGATTCTCTTACCTGCTTCTTCCTGCCACATTCCAACTGCCTTCCAATCAAACTTGCGTCTACCTTTCCTATCTACTTGCTTTTCCCCTTCAGCCAGCTTATCTCTTAATGCATTTATTTGCTCTGAGCTAAACGACCCTTTAGCTGGAAAACCAAAATCCGAAACCCATTTTGGAAACTGTTCAACACTTTCTGCACCATAATTTTTTATCATAAAATTAACATTGGGTGGTGTATATTTCATTGCAACATTCTCAGGGTTCCCTTTACTTTGTTTTGTGTTTCTGTTCCCCATTTGCAGTTCTTACCGAGAGACCTTATTTTATTTTAAAATAAATTTAGGCCTGACTTTGTGCTGCACCCGCCACGAACTCTTACGCTGGGCGCCTATTTCTTCACGTACCGGTACGAATTTTCTAGGCGAATAACGACCCTTGTCTAGTTATTCCCTTACGCTATTAGTGGTCGTCACCACAAGCGCTCAGTCAGCCTCGCTGCAACTGAGATTTTAGATACTAGACTACCCTGTCTTAGTATCGGCGGCCCTGCTCTCTTCTCTAGTTTAATCCACCAACTGTGGATATACACTACGGCGTCCAGGTGACCTGCAGCACAACAGGCGTCTAAAACAATTCACACTTTTGCCTTAATAATTCGTAAACCTCGCTGGTGAAGTACCTTTCTCTGATGAGTCAGATCCTCACCCAGGAGGTCCCATCTGGGTCGCCAAAATTGTCATGGAAATTCTCCGTCACAACAACCGGGGTCTCTCTGTCTAGTCTCCTTGACCCAGTGGATGACCTCAAACTTCCTCTTTCGGTAGCACGCCATGTTCTTAAACACTTCTCTGGGAAAGCAGTTTAATGAAGTCTATATTTCTGATTTCTATTACAGTACTTTGCGCTTACTGTTTAATGCCTACTGTGTACACAGACGCACTAGCCTTTAGTACACTAGCGTACTGAATAAGAAGGACGTCCTTGTATTTGTTATTGTCATGTTGTAATGTCGTCACGGTAATAAATGTTACACGGCTCTTATGGCTTCCTCTCCCTTCGCACCATGACTAATTGGCTTTGCTTAAACTGACATTTATGTTCTGTATCATTTTGCATATTTAAGTGTATTTCCATATATTATATATTTTAAAACATTGTACTTTAACATTTTTCAAATTACTTTTCGTGTAACTCGTGTAACTTTTCAAATAATAGCCTTTTTTTAAGCATGTTTATATATACACATGTATATATTATATATAATTATTAAGTATACTTTTGGAAAATATATAAAAGTCGTTTGAGGTGTATTTTTCAAAAAAGGACATAAAATGAAAAATGTAGGTTTAGTATTCTGTATGCAGTTCAAAAAAGCGTATGCTTCCTTTTCATTAGAGAAACCCAGGTTATGGTCACCATGTTCTTCCAAAGCAGACCGGTCTGTACTACAGATGTGTTACAACGCACTGCACGGTGGCCTGAACGCTGCGACTTATCTGTGTAGGAACCTACTCAACGAACATGTACCCTATGAAATAAGGAAGTTATTTCTCCGAAATTGGTATCAAACGACACTAGTGCGTAATATCCCTATAGTGTGCCGACAGGGCGAGAAAGGAAAATCTTACCATACCAGTGGAATCTAGCGTTATTAGAGCTGCTTTCAGTGAGTCTGACGACCAGGTATATAATCACTAAATATATGGCTTCATGTAGATACATTTCTCCACATTTCTCAGTAAGTTCTCACATGAACATGAACCCGTAGTTTCAGATGTTCCAGACAGGTTCTGTATGTTCCAGACAGCGCCAGACAAAGGCTCTTACAAATCATCTAGATTTAATCTATTTGTTTAATAATACAGATCAGAATGCTTCTCCATATTGCATTTTGGATTTATTTGTCAATGGTTACATCCGGTTATAGGATCTATAATCAAACGCAGAAATAATAACTAGTAAGTATCTGAGTAAGGTTGTGAGAGTAACTGGCATTTGTTCGTGTCTGGTTGGTATCGTCTACTCGAATTTAGACTAACGGTCAAGAGAAGCTGCGTTTCGTCCTGCTACCACAAGATGGCACTGCATGGCCTGAAATTATTCTAGTAAAGCGAATAGCGTCCCACCATTGCTTGTTGGTTCATTTACATGAATTCACATTATACAGTATGTTAATTTCATGAATACATCTCCCAAACCTCAGTTCAAAAGCTTCGATGAGTTATTTTTCTGTTTGGCTCATAATTAGTGCAACATAATTAGTTAATGATTTGGCTCATAATTAGTAGTACAAAATGTGTTAACGAGCTGCATCGCTGATGAGTTGAATAACAGCATGAAGTGCTTTTGCGGTGGAGACACCGGACACCACTTGTATTAATTTACAACAACACAGGATTGTAGTTCATTCTGCACTTTTGCTGACATATTTCTGTTGGCTTTAGTTTGTAATTCAAGGCTGCAATTCACCTATTTAGCATTGAGAACAGTGCTCGTATCCAGAGTGACTGGCATTTATTCATCACGGTGATGTTTTTACCTTCTTCACCAGGTGAAGCCCAAAAGCACTTAAAGCTGAAGGATATACCTAAAGTGTGTAAAACTGTCATACATAAACCTCTAAAGGGAACACTTAGACAGACTGGCAGATGGAGAATGCTTGAGTCAGTTGAGTGTCTCCCATGGCCAGTCCTGCGGCTGATATATACCACACACACACATTTGAGCTCTGTTGCTTTCTCCCCTAACACACACCATCATCTACATATGCTCAGGAGCTGGATTAGGCATTAACCTGTAAGGTGTTTGGGGCACACAGAGATACCCACTGCCTGTATGATAATGAAACAGAGTAACCGGGTATTACAACTGTGATGATCTGTGAATTCTAGCAATGTCAGTAGGTGTTTTCTTTCATTCTAGTCTTTATCCCTTTCATTTGTCACTCTCTCGCTCTCTTTCTCTCATGGTAAACGTGGTATGATCTCCTCCCTTCATCAGAGCGTGGGATTAGATGTGGAAAGGTGACATTAATACTCCACTATGGAGCTGCACGCTGGATAACTAGCTGTGAGCCAGAAGCTAAGTGCTGTGTTGTTTCCAGTGGCTCTCTCTCTCTCTCTCTCTCTCCCTCTCTCTCTCTCACACACACACACACACACAACCCGTCTCAGTGCATGATCAGAGGCAGTATGAAGGAATTCATCAAAATCTGACTGAATTGTTTGCAGAGAACCGTCTCTGGTTTATGCCTGGATTCCCTGTAAGTGGAATGGAAAGAAGTGGGACCTTGTAAAAGAGAGAGAGAGAGAGAGAGAGAGAGAGAGAGAGAGAGAGAGAGAGAGAGAGAGAGAGAGAGAAGGGGGAGAGAGCAGAAAAACACAAATAGGGAAGCCAGCGAAGGAAAAAGGGAATCGCATTATATGAGAAATACAAAAAGGATGAAAGGAGAAAACGAGTAAGAAATGTTTGTAGTTCCACTGCCAGCCAGCAGGATGCGCTGTGCTACCACAGGAGGAAACCTTTATCTTTTGGATTAATACCTCCTCTCTGACACTTCATCTGTCAGTTCACTAATCAGTTCCCTGTATGCCATCCACACATTGGTCAGAGTGGTGATTTACTGACTCCACACCACATGTGCCTGTGTTAAAATCATCTTCTTCTGAAGAGCTTACCGGGGAACAAGATCAAGTCACTAGAGAGACAGAAGACTCCTTCGTTTCAGGGGTTAACCCCCCCTGTTTCAGGAGACGACCCCCACCCCGTTTCAGGAGGACACTCTTCCGTTTCACGAGATGGCCCCTCCGTTTCACGATGACCCCTTTGTTTCACAAGATGACCCCTCCGTTTCACGATGACCCCTCTGTTTCAGGAGGTGACTCTCCGTTTCACGATGACCCCTCTGTTTCACAAGATGACCCCTCCGTTTCACGGGATGACCCCTCCGTTTCAGGAGGTGACCCCTCCGTTTCACGATGACCCCTCTGTTTCACAAGATGACCCCTCCGTTTCACGAGATGACCCCTCCGTTTCACGAGATGACCCCTCCGTTTCACGATGACCCCTCTGTTTCACAAGATGACCCCTCCGTTTCACGAGATGACCCCTCCGTTTCAGGAGGTGACCCCTCCGTTTCAGGTAGGGGTGGGAATCGTTTACTATCTCACGATTCAATTCGATTCCGATTTTGGGGGCCACAATTCAATTCAAAAATCGATTTTCGATTCAAAACGATTTTCGATTCAAAAAACGATTTGATTTATAAAAATGTCTGCTTCAGTCTATAAAATCTGCATGATCTACTACAGTCTGCTTTGCAAGACAGAATGACAAATACAGAAAATAAAGTGTCTTTCACGTTTAATTAACAAAAATTAAGTGCTTTGGTAAAATAAAATGGTTTTTGTTGTTACCAAAATTCTTGAGCTTCATTTTGCGAGCTGTCAGGGCTGGCTCGGATGCAGTTCCCCCAGCCGTCGCTAGGGGCACCAGAGTCAGTCCCAGACTAAACCGACGTAACCGTACGTTCTCAGCCAGTCTCTGCTTTCTCTGTGATTGCTTATCGTTTAATGGTGTCTCGCCACCTCTCTGTTATGCTTTCTCTTTACTTATTCGAGTATCTCATGCGTCGCTTCCTGACCCATCTCAAGTTTTCCCAATCCTGTATGTCTTCCTATCCATTTTGCCTTTATTTTTGGGAAGGGTTTTATTTTGCTGCAGCGTTTTTTGCCAGTTACTTCTGCTGGTGTCCTTGGTTTCGTTTTCGCGTTGCATTTATCCGCGCTGTTTTTTAGTTACTGTTGTTGTTTTGCTTCTTCCTCCCGTCTCACTACGGTTGAGTGTTATTTTTCACGCGTTGTATTTTCCGCATTGGTTTTTTGTTTTGCTTTCTATTCTCTTGTGCGTTGAGTCTTCCGTGTTGTTTTGTTTGTTCGTTCTGGGTCGCTGTGCGCGTTTCCCTCTCGCTAATACATTTGACGAATGTCAAACGTCTTGCTCTTGCGAACCGGCACTTGGGTCCATCCTTCTCTATATTATTTCTCACCCTTCTCTATATTAACGCTCCCGTGCTCACCGCGTTACACAAGCCTTGCACACGAGCTACATTGTGTCCAGTTCGGTCTTCCCCGGCATTCGGTAAAAACCAAAATGAACCCATATTTTGGCCTTAAATGAAGACCGGACAGGTTGAATATCTCTTTCCTCCATCTGTTTTGAACCTTTTCTGCGCATGAGTGTGTCCCAGAACCTGCTGCGTAAAGTATTGCGTAATTTTGTAATTGCATAACGCGAGACTTCACGACTTAGAATCGATTTTGGAACATTTAAAATCGATTCTGAATCGTAGTGAATGAGAATCGATTTTTGATATATGAATCAATTTTTTGGCACACCTCTAGTTTCAGGAGGTGACCCCTCTGTTTCACAAGATGACCCCTCCGTTTCACGAGATGACCCCTCCGTTTCACAAGATGACCTCTCTGTTTCACAAGATGACCCCTGTTTCACAAGATGACCCCTCCGTTTCAGGAGGTGACCCTCCGTTTCACGATGACCCCTCTGTTTCACAAGATGACCCCTCCGTTTCACGATGACCCTTCCGTTTCACGAGGTGACCCCTCTGTTTCCAACAGACAGGAGGGTGTCCTGTACATGCAACTGTACTGTAAGTTCCAATGTAAAACCAAGGTGATCACTTTGTTTACGCTTCACAACAGGGAAACCCCATCTTCACACTGGAAAGGCGTGTGTCTGCTGGGTGGAGAAGTTCTACTACCCAGCTGCCACTGCGGAGGAGGGTAACTGCGCAGTGCACGTGGGGGAGCAGCTACCCAGTAAACAATGGGAAGTAGAGTCAGTGAATCCCAGTTTAAGTACTATACTCACTATACTCCCTACTTTATCACACACGCCAGCCAAACAGCTCATGCTCAGAAAGTAACTGGAGTAACAGTGATGGAGTAATAATACTGTAAGAACGTAAGAGAGGTCCTTCAACGCAAGAGAGGTCCTTCATCAGCTGTGAAAGCAAAGTGCTTCTGAATTAGTAGGAGAAAGAACCAATTTATTTATATCATTGTGGTAATGAGGTTGGTGGTATCCAGAAGCAGTTCCCCATGTCCAAGGCCATCGCCCAAGACCTGTTCTGCCTCTGTAGCTACAACTTCACCGACCAGGGCAGTCTGTCTGTGCCCCACTTTCTGGTGGACTTTTGCAGACTCCATAAGACAACACACCCCCACAACTTCATGTTTCATAATCTCTGGCCACATTCAGGTGATCCACCATGACATCCAAACGCCCACTGGAGTGGCCCTGTTGAGAAGCAGAGGCCATAGAGGAGGATACTGACTAAATGTTCAAGATAGATGTTCTCAAGCCCTCATCAGCTCAAGTATCCTGGTATCAAAGCAAGATGGCTACTGGCATTTCCGCAATGACTTAAAATGAAGTCTCGGTTTTACTCCTACACTCTACTCAGTCACTGAGTGGCTAGGTTGAGCCCTGACCTGATGGAGGGGTTCTGGTAGGTGGACCGTCTCCTGGGAACCTGACCCAGAACTGCCCCTCAATTCCCAGCAGACACCGGCAGTGTGGAGGCCTCTCCTCTTATCTCCAAGGTGATCCATGCCACCGCCCAAACAGCTGGAAGATGTGGACCTGAAACCCCATTATCAGTTCATGGCAGCCTACACGAATGTGATTATCTACTCCACCCCTACACCACTGGGCTGGAAACATCTCTGGACCACATCACCAGTCTGCTCATTACAGCCATGCAAACCTTCATTAATCACACCACCTATTTAAACGTGTATGTTCAGGCTAGTCTATGCGAAGTCTTACGATTGTATTTCATTCTCTGGTCTTGTCTGGTTTTCAGATCTTCTCTTTTCTTTACTCACCTGTTTTGTTTGTTTTTTGCTGTTTTTTTTTACTTTGACTGTTTTTTGGGCCCTGTTCTTTGGATCTCCCTTGTTGTTCTATTAAACCACTGAAATATTACCAATTTCTCGGTCACTGCATTCCTCCTGACCGAGAACACAGAAAAAAGGTCAAGTGGAATGCTGAAATTTAATCCACCTTCCAGCTGCACAAGAATCGTCCAGCCACTGAGTCAATGTGACAGAACCTTCACCTCACCAGGCGTTTCATCAGCTCCTGCAGCGTACCAGGGTCCCGAGGCGGTCCTGACACGGGACTCTGAGGAGAAGGAACGCCTGGTGCTCGTCTTTAACAGATGGTGCCCTGGAACACGGCGCCACGGCCAGTGAACAACGATGAATCTTAATTTTGTTCAGTTTGTTTTTGTAGGAAAAAACATTGAATTGCAGATACTGTTGATGTTGAAGGAAGACATCAAGAGAGGAGACGGAGAGAGCACAGACTGAACAACAGCACCACAGACTGAACAGCACCACAGACTGAACAACAGCACCACAGACTGAACAGAAGCACCACAGACTGAACAACATCACCACAGACTGAACAGCAGCACCACAAACTGAACAACATCACCACAGACAGAACAGCAGCACCACAGACTGAACAACTGCACCACTGACTGAACAACAACACCACAGATTGAACAACTGCACCACAGAGTGAACAACAGCACCACAGACTGAACAACACCACAGACTGAACAACAGCACCACAGACTGAACAACTGCACCACAGACTGAACAACAGCACCACAGACTGAACAACTGCACCACTGACTGAACAACACCACAGACTGAACAACAACACCACAGATTGAACAACTGCACCACAGAGTGAACAACAGCACCACAGACTGAACAACACCACAGACTGAACAACTGCACCACAGACTGAACAACAGCACCACAGACTGAACAACAGCACCACAGACTGAACAACTGCACCACAGACTGAACAACAGCACCACAGACTGAACAACTGCACCACTGACTGAACAACAACACCACAGACTGAACAACTGCACCACAGACTGAACAACAGCACCACAGACTGAACAACAGCACCACAGACTGAACAACTGCACCACAGACTGAACAACAGCACCACAGACTGAACAACTGCACCACAGACTGAACAACAGCACCACAGACTGATTCAGCAATATTAAGCTAAGGCTAGGACTTTTAAACATTAGATCACTTGCATCAAAAGCTGTGATAGTAAACGAAATAATCTCAGATAACAGACTAAATGCACTCTGTTTAACAGAAACATGGGCTAGAGTAGGCGAATATGTAAGTTTTAATGAAGCAGCTCCTCCTGGATACAGTTATGTTCATCAGCCCCGTATCACAGGGCGTGGAGGTGGAGTAGCCACAATATATGACACAGACATAGGTTTTACTGTAAAACCAACCACCTCTATTAACTCATTCGAGGCTTTGATAGGTGAAATAGGCAATAATCGTATAGGCAATAAAACAAAGCTTAAATTAGTGACCATCTATCGACCGCCGGGTCCCTACTCAGAATTTCTTCAGGAATTTGCTGAGTTTCTTTCGGAACTAGTCTTAACCATCGAGAGATTTGTAATTGTGGGTGATTTCAACATTCATTATGAAAATGAATCAGACCCACTGAAAATTGCGTTCGACTCCATACTAGATTCAGTAGGTATAGCCCAAAATGTGACAGGGCCTACCCACCGCTGTAAACACACCTTAGACTTAATACTTACTTACGGATTAAACATAGAACATCTGGCAGTCATCCCCCAAAATGACGCCATTTCAGATCATTTCTTACTAATATATGAAATGACTTTATACAATGTACATCAGATGCGCCATACAAAAACCACGCGCACTATTACATCCGACACTGCAGCAACATTTATAAACTTACTGCCAGAGCTACCGAACACTATGCCACTGCAGCCCAATGAATTGGAACAGGCAACACAACAGTTTTATTCCACACTCAGCAATACCTTAGACAGTGTAGCTCCAATTAAAACAAAATTAATTAGGGAGAAAAAGCTTACACCATGGTATGACGAACACACTCGTCTTCTAAAACAGGCAGCCTGAGCAGCGGAGCGAAAATGGAAATCCACCTCACTAGAAGTGTTTAGAATCACATGGAAAGACGCCATAGTCAAATATAAACATGCCCTAATAAAAGCTAGAGCCGCATACTATTCGACACTAATAGAAAACAACAAGAATAACCCTAGATTTCTCTTCGCGACGGTATCTAAACTAACAAGAAATATCAACGACACTAGTTCTAACACAGCACTTACACACACTAGCGATGAATTTTTAAACTTTTTCAATAATAAAATAGATAATATCCGACTACAGAGTCGTAATACATTGCAGCCTAACCTCCAATCCAACCCCAGTAGTTCAGCTATTAGTAACTATGCATCCAAAAATATTACTGAGCTAAATATCTTCAATCCTATATCGCAAAAAGAGCTCACAACATTGATTAATTCGTCTAAGCCTACATCATGTATATTTGACCCAGTTCCAACCCGTCTATTTAAAGACCTACTCCCAGCCACTGCAGGGCCCTTACTTAATATGATTAACTCCTCCCTTAACCTAGGTTACATGCCCAAACAATTAAAATGCGCCGTAATTAGACCCTTGATTAAAAAACAGAATCTCGATCCGCAGATTTTAGCCAACTATAGACCCATTTCTAATCTCCCATTTATCTCTAAAATTTTAGAAAAAGCAGTTTCCAATCAGTTAAACCACTATCTCCAATCAAATAGTATCCATGAAAAGTTCCAATCAGGATTTAGACCAAACCACAGCACTGAAACAGCTTTACTCAGGGTAGTGAATGATCTACTAATATCGGCCGATAATGGGCTCGTCTCGTTCCTTATACTGTTGGATCTTAGTGCAGCTTTTGATACTGTAGACCACAACATTTTGCTGGATAGACTAGAAAACACAGTAGGTATTAAAGGAGTCGCACTCTCCTGGTTTAGATCATATTTAACTGACCGCTTCCAATGTGTAAGTGTTAATAATAAAACCTCTAAATCTGTGCAGGTTAAATATGGTGTCCCACAAGGGACAGTCCTAGGACCACTTCTATTCACACTGTACATGTTACCCTTAGGCGAAATTATGCATAAGCATGACATCAGTTTCCATTCCTACGCAGACGACACTCAGCTATATTTATCGGCAAAACCCGATGATTTAGGCGCAAACAGTAAGATTGAGAAATGTGTAGAAGAGATAAAACATTGGATGGCATGTAACTTTCTAGCACTAAATGCCGATAAAACAGAATTGATAATAGTTGGGTCTAGGGCTGCGAGAGACAAGATACATAATGCAGCATTGAATCTACATTCTTTTACTATAACCCCCAGCGCAGAGGTAAAGAACTTGGGCGTCACAATAGACCCAGATCTCTCGTTCGATACACATATTAATAATATAACTAGGGTAGCGTTCTTTCACTTGCGCAACATTGCCAAAATTAGAAACATATTAAATATTAGTGATGCAGAAAAACTAATCCATGCATTCATATCCTCTCGTTTAGATTATTGCAACAGTCTCCTAGCTGGATGTTCTGGTAAATCGATAAACAAACTCCAGCTGGTTCAGAACGCAGCAGCACGAGTTTTAACAAAAACTAAAAAGTTTGATCACATTAGTCCCGTACTATCGTCATTACACTGGCTGCCAATTAGATTCCGTATTGACTATAAAATACTTTTATTAACATATAAAACGCTGCATGGCTTAGCTCCAGACTATCTTAGTGAACTTATTGAACAATATAACCCAGCGCGTTCACTTCGCTCGCAGGACGCAGGGTTATTAACTGTTCCTAGGATCAAAAAGATCACAGCAGGTGGAAGAGCCTTTTCTTTTAAAGCTCCACAATTGTGGAATAATCTTCCTGCCTCTATTCGGGACTCAGACACAGTCTCAATGTTTAAAACTCGATTAAAGACTCATCTGTTTAGTTTGGCCTTTGATTAATCTGTTACATATTTACTACATCTCGTATCTTTTCTCCGAGGTTCACCTGGAGAGTAACATTGCAGTCGGAGCCTACAATACCAGCATCGCTGCTCCGACACGGAATGAAAGCCTGGCGTTCATCAACAGACATTTACAGTGACAATATCATAACCCAGAACTTTCATTTTTACCTTTACTTAGTCTGATTGTGTGATTTGTGTGTGACTTGTGTATTTGTCTGTATTTTGTGTAATCTGTGTGTTAACGGGCCGCCCAATGGAGGATGGGTTCCCTTTTGAGTCTTGGTTCTCCCGAGGTTTCTTCCTATTCCCCACTATCTTAGGGAGTTTTTCCTCGCCACTGTCGCCCTTGGCTTGCTCATTAGGGTTCTGGACCCGTAGTATTGTTAACCTTTTAAATCCTGTAAGGCGCTTTGTGACAACATGTGTTGTGAAAAGCGCTATACAAATAAACTTTGATTGATTGATTGATTCACCTACTGCTGCTTTATTTTGATGAATGTTTACTGGTTTAATGTTTTCTTTACTGGTTTGCTGCAGTAGTTTATTAGAACACTACTTGTCTTGTTTTGCTGTTGGACCTGAAATATGTGGAGTTTTTTTGAGTGGCAGGAGGAGATTTGGTTAACTGTGACAGTGTCGTTATCGCCAGCTCACCTACACACTACACTCACCGCTCAGCCTGTGAGTCACATGACCGCACTCACCACCCAGCCTGTGTGTCACACGACTGCACACATCACACTGGAGAAATAGAGCATTTAGTGTCATTCTAGCAAAGTTGCTGTGCCACCATTTCAACGTGGAAGACAGACCAGTGCAGACTGATCAAGCAGGAGGACATTAGGCTAATTCAGCCGTTAGCCCTGCACCCCAGCCGCTATTATCAGCTATTATCAGCGGTGTTAGAAGTAACTTGACATTTTGTGTGATTGTTTGAATTGCATGTACACCATTTTACTACTTATCTTCACATCTATCTCGACAAGGATTGAGATGTTTACTTAGCGTGCTATAGATTTTGTGGAAAATCTTTTTGTAGTTAGCTCAGTTGTTAGCTCTGGTGTCTACTGAGTTATCTCCGTAGATGGCGGTCCAATCATTTGCAGTTCCACATACCCCCCCCCCCCCCCTCTCTCCTCCTCTACCCCATTCTCCAACAAGGATCTAGAAAATGAAATGTATGATGAACCTGCTTGTAGTGTTTTCAAATGTTTTTGAAGAACACTTACTGTATATTGTCACTTTAATTTCCTAAATTTTAAGTGTAATAAAACAAATGAATAAAAACGTACAAATAATGCAAACTCTCGACACATCCTAACTATACACACATACATACATATCTATAAGAATCTATAGCAAAGAAATAAGTATTCAAAATGTACACAGTCACTAAATAAGTGAATACAGGAGACCAGAGGTTCAAGTGTTTTAAGTTCTACCATGATTTGTATAATATTTTCTCCACTGGTAAACAATTCAAGATCAGATCTAATGTCTTCTTAGAAGGAGCCTCTGAGTTTAATTGTAACTGTAATACCAAAATAATTTTTAGCTAAATATTGGAATGTTTTGATGACCGATGTTATTAATGTGCAGAAATATTCAGAGTGTTATGGCGGCAGATCCAGTATCTGCGTCATTCAGGATTTAAGAAGCACTCTGGTAAGTAACGGACGCGTGAAACCGTGTGTTTAACAAAAAAAATATCTTTATATAAGAAAAAAGCAATTCCAAACTCTTCTTTTTACAGTTTTCTTCCAATAAATCTCAACACAGGTAAGCACGGTCAAAAAACTGTGTGTGTCCGTGCTTCTAGATCGTTCTTCCAAACACTAGCACTCCCCCAGCTCCACAGCATCCCCTCTAGGCTATCAAAATAAGAGTCCCATCGTAAATTTGCTGTTCAACTAAACTGACATTATTATCTTTCATGAAATAATACAAAAATTACAAAAAACACTCATAAACAATAAAACAAATACAAATTCTTATTTATGGCTCTAACATTCCGGCCCCTAATTGTATTGGCAGGATACAAAACAATTACAAACCTACTAATAGAGCCATATCCATATCGATCCAACATCTACTGTACATAGTAACTTATTAATCAAATTTCTGGGTATGAGTCCATTATTAATCCTTTCTTGACTCATTCTGCTTCCTGCAAAAGACAAAGTTTGTTAGTAGGCCTTTCCAATAGGGTTGATTTTGTTTGAACTTGAACCCGTCTGACCACTCCTCTTGAGTCTGGGTAGGTCTTACGGATTCTTCCAGTCAACCAGGCATTCCTTGGGGCAGAATTGTCCACAATGAGAACAAGGTCTCCAGGAGTGAGATTTCTCTTGCGAGTATTCCACTTCTGTCGCTCTTGCAGCAACGGGAGGTATTCCTGGGTCCATCTTGACCAAAACAAAGTCGCCATATATTGTATCTGTCTCCATCTTCTACGGGAGTATAGGTCATCCCTGCTAAATATGCCAGGTGGAAGAGCTGGTTGCCTTTTCATTAACAGAAGGTGATTTGGAGTCAAAACCTCTAGGTCATTGGAATCATCAGAGGCAGCAGTTAAAGGTCGATCATTAATGATTGCTTCAACTTCGCTTAGCAGTGTGTGGAGGCCATCATCATCCAACACCTGCTGTCTCAATAGAGAATTCAACACCTTCCTTACAGTGCGAATCTGTCTTTCCCATATTCCACCTTGGTGTGATGCAGTCGGGGTGTTAAAAATCCAGGTGATGCCTTTCTGCATTAAGTATTCTCTGATTTGAGATTGATCAAGCTCCTCTAGAGCCTCTCTGAGTTCTCTCTCGGCACCAACAAAATTTGTGCCATTGTCAGAGCGCATTGTTGACACTTGACCTCTTCTACAGATAAATCTTCTGATGGCATTAATGCATGATGAGGTATCTAAAGAGTGAGCCACTTCTATGTGGACGGCTCTAAGGGCAAGGCATGTGAACAAGACGCCATAGCGTTTTACCATGCTACGTGCTCTTCTGACCTCAAAGGGTCCAAAATAGTCTACGCCTACATGTGTAAACGGAGGCTGGTCAGGGAGTACACGTTCCTCAAGTAAGTCTGCCATTTTTTGCTCTGCAGGTTTTGCGTGCAGCTTTCTGCATGTAATGCAACTGGATATCACTGTTCGAGAGGCTCTGTTTAATCCTGGAATCCAGTATCGCTGTCTGACCTTTGCTATTAAATGATTTCTTCCACAGTGACCATTCTGACGGTGAACATGCGTCAGAATCAGCTTTGCAAGGTGGTGATCCTTGTGTAGCACTGTCGGGAATCTGGATTCTTCTGGCATGGCTGACTTGTTCAGCCGACCCCCCACTCTAATGACACCATCTTGCAGTACAGGATCCAATCTGTAGAGTGGACTAGACTTCTTAACTTGGGAATTTTGTCCTTGGAGTGAGGCCAACTCCTCTGGATACATCTCCCTTTGACTGTGACATATCAATGTAATTTCTGCATCCACCAAATCTTGCATTGATAAAGGTTTCTTCTCCACTGACTGCCTTAATCTTTTCATTTCTTCTTGAACTTTCAAGTCCTGTTTTCTTTTATCACTCTCAGTTAAAGCAACAACAGCTTTGCATTCCTTTCTCTTGTTGACTAAGTAGTGAAGCATGTCTTTCAATCGCAACATCCATGCCACCGCTTTCTTCAGTCTATGCCAGTCAGAGTAGTATTCTACCAACGTTGTCATGGCTGCAACTTTGGCTGTGCTAACGAGACTGACTAGTGTTGCTCTTCTTAATTCACTATCCTCGTCCATGGTGTTGTGTATGTCTGGTCTTGTCGGCCACTCACGCTCATCTTTATAAAGGAAATGTGGACCGTGAATCCAGTTGTCATTCTTGATGAGTGAGGTAAACCTCATTCCTCTTGAAGCTACATCTGCTGGATTGAATGAACTATTCACATATCTCCACTGAGATGGTAAAGTAGCTTCCCTGATGAATGCAACTCGATTGGCCACAAAGGTCTTGAAGCGTGAAGCATCATTCTCTATGTATCTAAGTACAGTCATACTGTCCGTCCAAAACACAGACTCTTCAACTGTGGTCTCCATTTCTCGTCTTAACAGTTTATCCACCTTCACTGCTATGACTGCAGCAGTCAGTTCCATTCTAGGTACTGTTACTTTCTTCAGAGGTGCCACTCTGGATTTAGACATAAGCAGTGTGCAGCACTTCTTTCCATCCTTACTGGTAAGCAGAATGTAAGAAGCTGTACCATAACCACTCTCACTTGCATCCGAGAAATTGTGTATCTGAGCCTTGAGAGTAGGACCAAAGTCCTTCGGCTTGATACATCTGTCCACCCGGAAGTCAGACAACACCTGCAGCTCTGAAAGCCACTGCAGCCACCTTCGTGAATGCCTTTTGGTGATTTCCTCATCCCAGCTCAATTTCTCTTGGCAAAGCTCTCTCAAAATCAGTTTAGCTGGGAGGATGCATGGAGCCACTAGGCCCTGAGGGTCATAGACCGAGTTCACTATTGAGAGTATTCCTCTTCTAGTGGTTGGTCTTTCTGGTACATTCACTTTGAACTAGGGATGCAAATGATTAATCGACTTTCGATTAATTGTCGATTAAGACGTTACTCGATCAAAATGTATTAATCACGATTAATCATTAGAGAGCGCTCCTGTATTAACTTGAACAGAGCGTACGAGAGGTGAACACGTGTCGCGAAAGACCAGAGTGGAAAACAAAATGAAGCGGGCGAAAAGACGTACGGTGTGGGACCATTTTGAAGCGTGTTCGGGAAATGAGGCAGAAACTGCGTAATCCAGAAAATCCCAAGGAGGGAAACTTTATTTTCCACGCAACTCAATAGCACTGTTCTCTTCCCCTCCCCTGGCGCGTGCAGGCGCCGCTCTCCCAGTGTCACTTAAAGGGCCAAGTGCCTGTCTGTTAGGGAATTCGCTGCGAGGAGTAGTAGTCGCTACAATTTCAACATTGCTAATTTAGGCAAAGAAGTCAAATGTTCTGTGTGTAATGCGGTATTGAAGTACAACAGTTCCACTAGCTCACTCAATTATCATTTGAACACCATGCATGCAGCTGTCCTGCATATCACCAGTGCACCTGGTCAACCTAAAATCACAGCTACACTGGGAAGGCGAGCGTTTTCGAAGCTCGCTACAAAAAAATACGAGTGAGCTAAAAACAAAGCTATCTACTGCTACTACTGTAGCCCTTACAACAGATTGTTGGACGGCTCTAACAACAGAAAGTTACATTACTGTGACGTGCCACTACACTGACGAGAACTGGCAGCTAAAATCTGCAGTGCTGATTACGACGAACATGTCGGATAGACACACCGCTGACAGTTTAACTGACAAGCTCAATGATGTTGTGGAAACTTGGGCACTCTCCGGTCGCGTTACAGGATGTGTTCACTACAAAGCTAGAAACATTGTCCAAACATGGGCTCAATAATATTCTGTTTGGCTCTCTATTTAATTTCTTTTTTTTTTTAAACATTTTTTTAAATGTCTAATGTTTCAAATTGAACTGAGCCAGTCCTTAATTTATTCCTTTTTTAAAATGAAAGAATGTATTTTGTTATACCATAATTTCCTCATGCATAATTACTTGAGCAATATATAATATAATACAATATAATTATCATAATATAATATATACTTTTTGAACAAAGTGTTTTAACTACACTGCTCAAAAAAATAAAAGGAACACTTAAACAACACAATGTAACTCCAAGTCATCCACACTTCGTGTTCAGATAGGAAGCAACACTGATTGTGAATCAATTTCAACTGCTCTTGTGCAAATGGAACAGACAACAGGTAGAAATGAGAGATTTTCAACTGATTTCAAAGATTTTTATTAATTGAGATCTAGGATGTGTTATTTTAGTGTTCCCTTAATTTTTTTGAGCAGTATATTTAGCTGATATTTTTAAAAGCCCTATTGAAACACTGAAATTCAGGTGAAAAACGCCGCTTATCGATTAATCGAAAGTCGATCGATAAGATCAGTCAACTAACGATTAATGAATTAATCGATAATTTGCATCCCTACTTTGAACCTAAAAGTGTCCGACTCCGTACACCACTGGACTCCTAAGGCTCTTTCTGTTGGCATAGTGTCTTTACTCAAGTCTAAGTCCTTCACCTCCAAGGCTCTCTCATTCTCAGGTATACATGACAGAACTCGTCTGCTGTTACTAACCCATTTTGTCAGGTTAAATCCACCTCTTGAGCATAACGCCTTCAGTGACTGTGAAAGTGATATGGCTTGCTCTTCAGAAGCTACTGCAGTCAAACAATCATCAAGGTAAAAATTTCTCTCAATTGTTTTTGCAGCTTCAGCTGTTGTCTCATTTTTTTTGTCTTCTGCTGTCTTTCTTAAGGCAAAACAAGCACAGCTTGGGGAGGAAGTAGCTCCAAAGATATGTACAGTCATTCTGTACTCTTGAAGAGTTCCACTCAAGTCTCCATCTGGCCACCAGAGGAAACGTAGAAAGTCATAGTCTTTGGGAGGTACCCTGACCTGGTAAAACATTGCCTCTATGTCGGCCATCACTGCCACTGACTCTTCTCTAAACCTTGTCAGCACTCCAATCAAGGTATTAGTGAGATCAGGCCCTTGAAATAACTGGTTATTCAATGAAACTCCTTGATATGTGGCTGTGCAGTCAAAGACAACTCTTATTTTCTTCTTTTTAGGGTGGTACACCCCATGGTGTGGGATATACCAGACCTCTCCTTCCTTGCTCTGGCCACTTTCCTCAGGCACCTTTTCTGCGTAGCCTCTTGCTATGATGTCATGCATGAAAGCCTTATAGTCAGCGTGGAACTGTGAGTTCCTGTTGAGCTTCCTTTTAAGGTTGATTGCTCTTTGTTCTGCAAGACTGCGATTACTGGGCATCTTCACTGGCCTGTTCCTAAATGGGAGACTGATGCAGTAATGTCCATCAATGAACTGACAAGACTGTTCAACGTCCTTCATGAACCGTCGATCATCTTGTGACATCTCTTTTCTGTCCTCACAGCTTCGCTCTGAGAAATCAGTGTTAAAGTTTTGAGTTAATAACTCTTCAATGCTTACCACGGATATCCTGTTTACAGTGAAACTCTGTAATCCTTCATCTATGTCCTGAGGATGATCTTTTCTTCTAAGTGGACCATTGACAATCCATCCCATTGCTGTTCGTACTGCATATGGACCGTCGCCTTGGCTATTGATGACTTGCCATGGTTCTACTGCCTTGTGAGCATTAGAGCCAATTAGCAGGCCAATCTCTGCATTGATACTCGGTAGGCATACCTCCTTAAGGTATGTCCACCTCTTCAGGTCTTTTTGCTGAGGAATGTTTTCCTTCTTGACAGGAATTTCAGGCTGTGTGAACACTGAAGGTAGGTCAACATACTTGTTCTCTTCAAGTCCAGCAACTTCCAAGTCTGACAAGATATGGCTATGAACAAGCTTCTCCTGACCCATAGTTCGGAGCAAGATCTCCGTCTTCCTGCCTCTAAGGTTCAGCATTCTCATGACCTTCTCTGTACAAAAAGTCGCAGAACTGCCCGAGTCGATGAAGGCATAGGTCTCTAATGTCTGTGTACCTTTTTTGGACTTGAGTCTTACCGGAACAATGGCCAAAACACATTCTCCATTTCCGGCCCCAGTGTATCCACATGTTTTCTGTTCTACAGCACTAATGGACTGTGTGTCTGATGCACTTTTTTTGTCATCCTTGACTGATGCTGTTTCATCCTTTTGCACATGTAGAATGCTTGGATGTTTCCGTGAGCATACCTGGCAGGTCAACTTTCTTGTGCAATCTTTACTTAGGTGACCCCGAACAAGGCATCCGAAACAGAGACCTTTAGACCTCAAAAAGTCAATCTTATCCTTATGTACCTGCTTCTTGAACTTCTCACAGTTTTCCACTGTGTGGTTCTTTTCACAGTATACACATGTCTCTGGCTTGGATTTACCCTGGTCTGTCTTTGCACTTTGGGTTGACTGCGCTGATTTCTTTTTGTTTGTGTCAATGCTTATAACAAAACTGCTACTCCTTGTAGTGTTTCCTTTGGCTTTCTTGACAGTCATGTCCTTTTCCTTTTGTCCAATGGGAGCACTGGCTCCCTGAAGATAGCCAAACAATGGGTCTATGGCAATCTTGGCTTGTCTTTCTATGTAATTCACTAAGTCTGCGAACTTAGCTCTTCTTTCTTTGTTCTCCAGTATTTCAAATGCCACATGTTTCCATTTCTCCCTCATCTTGTACGGCAGTTTGGACAGTACGGCTCTCATGTTCGTTGGGTTATCCATTTCTTCCATGTAGTCGACATCCTGCATGGTGTTTCTGCAACCAATCAAAAAGAGAGCATAGGCATTCAAGCCCTTAGCATCATCTGTCTTTATCTGTGGCCATTTCAATGCTTTCTCAATGTATGCCATAGCTATTTTTAATTCATCACCATATTGCTGATGAAGCAATAGCCTAGCTTCTCTGTAGCCTTTCTCTGGAGGCATGTGTTCGCAACTTCTCACCAGATCTTGCGGCTCTTGAGTGGTATACTGTTCCAGAAAGAAAAGTTTGTCTCTAGCATTCTGTGTCTTGCTGTCAATAGCATTGTCAAAGGCTCTGAGAAAAGATCTATAGGTGAGCGGATCACCAGAAAAGACAGGAATGTCCCTTTTGGGTAATAGAGACAGATCTTGCTGCTTGACCAACATCTCAGTTATCATGTTCTGATGTTGCATCACCTCATAAATCCTGTTCCCTGTAGGCATGGGTTCCTGAGGCTCGTCATGTGAGGCTCTACCTGTAGGCAGCTGATGATGACGATGTGCATGAGGTGCATGCTCCATGTTTCTATTGGTAGTGTCAAGGATATGATCTTGGTCCTTGTAGTTATGACTTGTTGCCGGGACATGAACTCCACATATAGAGTGAGCTCTAGGAATATTTCTATGGGATTCAGCTAGACAACTATTTCCCCCGTCTGTGTGAATGCGTACATCCATACTTGACAACCTGGCTGTCACATATTCATTCATGGCATCACGAGGGCTTTCGTGGCTCTCAAACACCTTCAGCTTAGCAGTAGAGGCTGCAATTGCAGTCTCTAATTCTAACTGTTCCATCTCTGCTTTTAAGTTTGCTTCTTGCAGCTGCATCGCCTTCTTCTTTTTTAGTGATTCTGCTTGTGCTAAAAGAGCTGCTCTTTTTGCTTCTTCTTTCATGCGTGCCACAGAGCTAGTGCACGACACAACTGAAGAACCAGCAGTATTGGAACCAGCTTTACTTTTGCCCTTTCGACTACGTTGAGCTACCACTGAGACACTATCATGTGGAGTAACCTCTTCCTCTTCCTGTATAGTCATTTGTTCCTTTATCCACGTTTCCGTCCTGAACACAAACCCTTTAATGACAGTTGACTTTGGCTCATACCAGTTACTCTGATCTGCGTTAGCTTCATCAGGTGATAACATCTGCACAACACTGTCATTGAGCATGATTAATTCTTCATACAGCTTGTTAAAACATAGCAGTACTTCTGACTCCACTTTATTAACATGCTCCCCTTCACTTTTCATGTTATCAATTTCTTTAATTTTCACTGTAATTTGAGCCATCTTCGTCTTTCTTTGACTAATGAGCCTATGGAGTTTCTCCTCAAGTGCCTTTTGGGTATACTTGGGCTCCCTCTTGTGGTCAACTGTAAGTGGTGTACCACTCGTTGCTTCAAGCAACCGTTCATCCGCCATCTTGGAAACTAAACGATGACTCAGCAGTATTTCTAAGCGAACTTTCAACACTTATGAGCAACTTCTGCCACTCAAAAAACTTTAAAATAACCTTCAGTAGTCTTGATCAGTATTTTCATCCACCAATTAAACTTGAATGAATGTCAACACGTCAATTCAGTCAGGCAGAGCAAGAGTTCCTTGGCTAAGCTCATTTACAGCTCCGTTAGCATTGTTAGCTTCAATTAGCAGGAAAGCTGTACTTACAAAGCACCAACAATCTTGAAAATGGCTCCTTTACTCCTACCATCTCTCATCTTCATCCACATTCTGTTTCATTTCCCTGATGAATGTCCGCTCCTGTTGTAAGGATCCAAGTTTTTTGACTAATGTTATGGCGGCAGATCCAGTATCTGCGTCATTCAGGATTTAAGAAGCACTCTGGTAAGTAACGGACGCGTGAAACCGTGTGTTTAACAAAAAAAATATCTTTATATAAGAAAAAAGCAATTCCAAACTCTTCTTTTTACAGTTTTCTTCCAATAAATCTCAACACAGGTAAGCACGGTCAAAAAACTGTGTGTGTCCGTGCTTCTAGATCGTTCTTCCAAACACTAGCACTCCCCCAGCTCCACAGCATCCCCTCTAGGCTATCAAAATAAGAGTCCCATCGTAAATTTGCTGTTCAACTAAACTGACATTATTATCTTTCATGAAATAATACAAAAATTACAAAAAACACTCATAAACAATAAAACAAATACAAATTCTTATTTATGGCTCTAACACAGAGTTTTAAAGATTCAGCTGAAGACATGTAGGCCTACTGACTTTTTATGTGTGAGTCTGAACTCTCTTTTAGTAATCCTGCATTTTGTCACAGAAGGAATATGTGTATAACAGAACCTACACAGTTTAAATTTCTTCAGACAGAGAACGTCCTGTGTGGGCCGGACAGGTTCTGGAAAATTCTGGGCCACAATCATTCAACCATTCTTCACTTCACACTATAATGCACCAGAACAATCTTACCATTCAACTTACTGGGACAGAAGAAACCACTCATTTAAATAAACTACGACTAAATGTATAAGTATGTCAATGGAAAGTAAATGGCTAAGCCAGGTGAGACGAGTCATACGTGAATACAAGACCCCGGGTATAATGACGCTAACGGAAAACTTCAGCAGGTCCATTTCAGTGGTTACAATTAGCAAAATCTATTCAACATCATGGTGGGAGTGGCGTGAACCACGCACTGCATGAGGGAGAAGGTGTTCGTGCAGAGGCGCTGGCCTGTGAAAGTCATTACGAAACTATTACTCAGTGTGGGACGGACCGCAGTTTAGACATGATTGGCAGACAATTAAAAAGTAATTTCAAAAGGTGTGAAATTAATTGATGAAAGGACAGAATTGTAAAGAAAGCAAGAGATCAGATGGATAGATAGATAGATAGATAGATAGATAGATAGATAGATAGATAGATAGATAGACAGATAGATAGATAGATAGATAGATAGATAGATAGACAGACAGATAGATAGATAGATAGATAGATAGATAGATAGATAGATAGATAGATAGATAGATGTTCTCTTTTTACAATGCAGACGTGAGTGAAAATGTTACAATCCATTAAAAAACATCATTATAGAAAATCAACGTTCACCGAGCAGCGTGTGCGCGCGGAGAGCAAAAACGTGTGCGCGCGGAGGGCAGAAAAGTTTGTCACCAAGATCACAGCGCCACCTGCTGGACACAGACGGTTCAACGCGTGTCACACGTTGTGAGGGACAATTACCCTCCACTCCAGTTCACATTCGGCACGTCGCTCCCCTCAGCTGAGCGGTCTTCAGTCGTTTCTTCGTTTGCCCCGTTCGGTTCAGAAGGTACGGGACGGTCATTCAGGTGGAGGGCCTTGTTTTGAAGGTCAGACGAAGGTCACACGAAGGTCACTACTAAATCTCCCGCCCCTCACTCTCATCTCAGTGATGGCGAGCCTCGTGTTACCACTACCATCACCCTTTACTTAAGCACTCGGTGTTAAACATCTCGGTCAGGACCCGAAACAGTGTTTATTTGTTTTAGTTAGTACTATGCGAACGGTGCGCGGTGAAACAGAACTGATTACTGCGTGCCAACCTTTCTCGTGTCCTACGTACTCTCGCACGTGCTTCTGTTCCGTCTTCCACTTGGCGCGAGCCAGGAGCAGCTGCCACGCGCCACCAGGTTTGCTCCGCCTTTGGGCCACGCGTGATAGTCGCTGTCCGTGGTGCTAATTCGGTGCGTCGTCCGAACCCAACGGACCAAACCTGCAGTACCGACTGCACAGGTCTGGCACCACAGTGCACGTGTCTGTGAGTTCTGTTAAAGACTAAACTCGAGCCGTACGCACACGTGCGTTCACGCAGTCTCACACAAACGTGCACGTGTCTGTATGACTCATTAGAGGTCGCGATCTGCCATTTCGCTGGTATTTTCTGATCCGATCTCGTGAACCGTGAGAGGCTGACGAAGATTATTAAGAATATTCAAGGACAAGGCTCGGGTCTTAGAAGGAAACACGCGCGTGCACTAAGCCAAGGAAATGGTGCATGCTTTATGACATAAAAAAACCCCACCAGATTTAGTGTTTAAATAGACGACGAGTAAACGGTGTGAACAGCTGCTCTGAAAAGCCGATCCAGATCCTTTGATTCAGTTGAATTCTTTTAGTCATAAACAGTTGCTTGCGTGTGTGTGAATATATGTGTGTGTGAGTATATATGAGTGTGTGTGTGTGTGTGTGTGTGTGTGTGCGCGTGTGCATGATGTGACATTTAGCTGAAAGTCAAATATTGTCAAGCTTTATGAATAAAATACCTCTCATCTCAGCCCGTGACTGACAGTTCAGCAATCCCCACTCAACACACACACACACACACACACACACACACACACACACACACACACACACACACACTTGCAGACTTTCTTTTGCACATACATACACTGACTTCATACAGTGATTGTACCACAATTAGAACAGCCTAGTCCTGTAATGCTCTTGAGAAAATACGAATCTCTGAAAGCTGCTTGGCCCCAATACTGGTCCATTAACACACAGCAGTTGTTTGACCAGTCAGATGCAGAATGCAGTGGGTGGTCTGAAAGAACCATCTTGCTGTCCACACAGAGAAGAAAATCAGTTGATTTACCATAGTGTTGATTTACCATAGGGTTGATTTACTATAGTATTGATTTACCATGCTGTTGATTTACTATAGTATTGATTGATATGCAGCAACTTCTCATCACTGTTTTGCGTGATTATTTAAAATCACATGGTATACCTGCATTCAAGTGGACAGAATGTGCCACAGCAAAGGGGCACAAAACACTGCCCCCTGCTGGCTGAACTGCACTGCCCCCTGGTGCCTGAAGGTGTACATTATCAACAACTAGAGGAGCAGGTGTTAGAAGTGTTGGAAAATGTTCTATGTCTGATTAGAGCTTCAACATCACTTGGAATTTTGTAATAATTTAATTGAATTGGAATTTCATTGAATTGATTGAATCTGCATATCTAAGGTGCATCAGCTGTTCTAGCTGTAACGTTGAAACTTTTCAGGTGTGTTTGTTTGACAAGGCTGAACTTAATTAACTTTTAACATTATTTTTTAAATATAAGTCATGAATGGAGTTTTCCACACGCAGATCCTTCTTCAGTTCTGCACTGTTTGTTATTCAATGTGTCTTCACCAGAACCGTCAGGCAGCAGGGCCACCACACAGGGCCACCACACAGGGTCACCACACAGGGTCACCACACAGGGCCACTACACAGGGTCACAGGGCCACCACACAGGGTCACCACACAGGGCCACTACACAGGGTCACAGGGCCACCACACAGGGTCACCACACAGGGTCACTACACAGGGTCACAGGGCCACCACACAGGGTCACCACACAGGGTCACTACACAGGGCCACCACACAGGGCCACCACACAGGGTCACCACACAGGGCCACCACACAGGGCCACCACACAGGGTCACTACACAGGGTCACCACAGGGCCACCACACAGGGCCACCACACAGGGTCACCACACAGGGCCACCACACAGGGCCACCACACAGGGTCACCACACAGGGCCACCACACAGGGCCACCACACAGGGTCACCACACAGGGCCACCACACAGGGCCACCACACAGGGTCACTACACAGGGTCACCACAGGGCCACCACACAGGGTCACCACAGGGCCACCACACAGGGCCACTACACAGGGCCACCACACAGGGTCACAGGGCCACCACACAGGGCCATCACACAGGGTCACAGGGCCACCACACAGGGTCACCACACAGGGCCACCACACAGGGCCACCACACAGGGTCACCACACAGGGTCACTACACAGGGTCACTACACAGGGTCACCACACAGGGCCACCACACAGGGCCACTACACAGGGTCACCACACAGGGTCACTACACAGGGCCACCACACAGGGTCACCACACAGGGCCACCACACAGGGCCACCACACAGGGCCACCACACAGGGTCAAAGGGCCACCACACAGGGTCACAGGGCCACCACACAGGGTCACCACACAGGGTCACCACACAGGGTCACAGGGCCACCACACAGGGGCACCACACAGGGCCACCGGACAGGGCCATCACACAGGGTCACTACACAGGGTCACCACACAGGGTCACCACACAGGGCCACCACACAGGGCCACCGGACAGGGCCATCACACAGGGTCACTACACAGGGTCACCACACAGGGCCACCACACAGGGTCACCACACAGGGTCACAGGGCCACCACACAGGGCCACCACACAGGGCCACCACACAGGGTCACAGGGCCACCACACAGGGCCACTACACAGGGCCACCACACAGGGCCACCACACAGGGCCACTACACAGGGCCACTACACAGGGCCACCACACAGGGTCACAGGGCCACCACACAGGGTCACCATACAGGGCCACCACACAGGGCCACCACACAGGGTCACCACACAGGGTCACAGGGCCACCACACAGGGTCACCACACAGGGTCACAGGGCCACCACACAGGGCCACTACACAGGGCCACCACACAGGGTCACTACACAGGGCCACCAGACAGGGCCACTACACAGGGCCACCACACAGGGCCACCACACAGGGTCACAGGGCCACCACACAGGGTCACTACACAGGGCCACCACACAGGGTCACAGGGCCACAACACAGGGCCACTACACAGGGCCACCAGACAGGGTCACAGGGCCACCACACAGGGCCACTACACAGGGCCACCACACAGGGTCACAGGGCCACCACACAGGGTCACTACACAGGGCCACTACACAGGGCCACCAGACAGGGCCATCACACAGGGTCACAGGGCCACAACACAGGGCCACCACACAGGTCCACTACACAGGGCCACCACTCAGGGTCACAGGGCCACCACACAGGGCCACCACACAGGGCCACTACACAGGGCCACCAGACAGGGCCATCACACAGGGTCACAGGGCCACCACACAGGGCCACTACACAGGCCCACCACACAGGGCCACCACACAGGGCTACCACACAGGGTCACAGGGCCACCACACAGGGCCACCACACAGGGCCACTACACAGGGCCATCACACAGGGTCACAGGGCCACCACACAGGGCCACTACACAGGGCCACCACACAGGGCCACTACACAGGGCCACCACACAGGGCCACTACACAGGGCCACTACACAGGGCCACCACACAGGGTCACAGGGCCACCACACAGGGTCACCATACAGGGCCACCACACAGGGCCACCACACAGGGTCACCACACAGGGTCACAGGGCCACCACACAGGGTCACCACACAGGGTCACAGGGCCACCACACAGGGCCACTACACAGGGCCACCACACAGGGTCACTACACAGGGCCACCAGACAGGGCCACTACACAGGGCCACCACACAGGGCCACCACACAGGGTCACAGGGCCACCACACAGGGTCACTACACAGGGCCACCACACAGGGTCACAGGGCCACAACACAGGGCCACCAGACAGGGTCACAGGGCCACCACACAGGGCCACTACACAGGGCCACCACACAGGGTCACAGGGCCACCACACAGGGTCACTACACAGGGCCACTACACAGGGCCACCAGACAGGGCCATCACACAGGGTCACAGGGCCACTACACAGGGCCACCACACAGGTCCACTACACAGGGCCACCACACAGGGTCACAGGGCCACCACACAGGGCCACCACACAGGGCCACTACACAGGGCCACCAGACAGGGCCATCACACAGGGTCACAGGGCCACCACACAGGGCCACTACACAGGCCCACCACACAGGGCCACCACACAGGGCTACCACACAGGGTCACAGGGCCACCACACAGGGCCACCACACAGGGCCACTACACAGGGCCATCACACAGGGTCACAGGGCCACCACACAGGGCCACTACACAGGGCCACCACACAGGGCCACTACACAGGGCCACCACACAGGGCCACTACACAGGGCACACCAGACAGGGCCATCACACAGGGTCACAGGGCCACCACACAGGGTCACCACACAGGGCCATCACACAGGGTCACAGGGCCACCACACAGGGTCACCACACAGGGCCACTACACAGGGCCACCGGACAGGGCCATCACACAGGGTCACAGGGCCACTACACAAGGCCATCACACAGGGCCGTCACACAGGGCCATCACACATGGCCACCACACAGGGCCGTCACACAGGGCCGCAAAGGGTCACCACACAGGGTCACCACACAGGGCCACCACACAGGGCCGCTGCAAAGGGTCACCACACAAGGCCACAGCACAGGGCCATCACACAGGGTCACCACACAGGGCCATTACAAAGGGCCATCACACAGGGTCACTACACAGGGCCATCGGCTCCTGAAATGTTTTACACACATGTTCCTAAGAGGCCATTAAGTGTAGAGAAGCATCAGGTTGTGTGTGCATTGTTCTCTGAAAGACAGAGAGAGAGAGAGAGAGAGAGAGAGAGAGAGAGAGAGAGAGAGAGAGAGAGAGAGAGAGAGAGAGAGAGAGAGAGAGAGAGAGAGAGAAATGAAATTAAGTTCACCCCTGGTTTATGTTTTAGCTTCCTGACTTTTTCTATTTGCTAAAAATACATCTGCACCTAATAGCTTATTGGATGGATGTGTAAACAGCAAAGGTTCTCATCAGTGCAAAAAAAGAACAACATTAGTCCATGGGCTCTAAACAGTATATCCCAAACTTTATTTCCTGTGTAGAGGCGTACCATAGGAGGGGGAGGGGGAGCAATCACAGTTAGTGGACTTCCTTTCTATCACTTCAAGTGCAACATAAAGAGAAAAAAACTACAAAAATCATAGTCATTAATTTTCATAGTCAAATGAACACAAATGAACACGATGGTGAGGATGAACAAAAATGGGAGGGAGAGTGATAGAAAGAAGACAGGGAGAGAGAAAGAGAGAGGGAAGGAGAGAGGAAGAGAGAGAGGTGGAGAGAGAGATGGAGAGAGGGATAGAGAAAGAGAGAGGGAGGGAGAGAGGTGGAGAGGGAGAGAGAGGGATAGAGAAAGAGAGAGGGAAGGAGAGAGGGAGAAAGAGGGAGGTAGAGAGGAAGAAAGAGAGAGGGAGTGAGAGGAAGAAAGAGAGAGAAGGAGAGACAGAGAGAAATGGAGAGGGAGAGATAGACTGAGGGAGGAGAGTGAGAATGTGAGGAGTGAGAATGTGAGAAAGAGAGGGAGAGAGAGGAGAGAGAGAGAGAGAGAGAGAGAGAGAGAGAGGGAAGCAGATAGAGAAGATGTGACAGACAGCACTGCAGGTTATGGGTTCTATGTCCTCAGCTGTCGCTGCCTACCTGCGTTTGACACCCTGCATTTCAAAACTTACACCACCGTTATGACACGATGACCCAGCGCTGCTTACAGAGACAAGGCAATAACACTTTTTGTCCAGAACTTTATACATTAGGGTTCCTTGTCCATTTATACACCAATAAAGCCTCTAGTCACATTTTCAGACCCAAATCCTGTTACAGAACCTTGAATCTGTCTTGCGCCATGCAGAAACTGTTTCAGAAATACTACATATCTGTTATTATTCCTTCCATGTGTAACCTCACACAAATACTTTGCTATTAAAGTTTTTTTAAAACTCAGTATCACTGCCAACAGTTTTCAGGTGGTTTTCAACTAATTATTATTATTACTACTACTACTACTACTAATAATAATAATAACTTACTAATACTGTTACTAAATTGTGCAGAATTTGCATGATTAAATCTGAGAATTCTGGGGAATTTTATCACAAGCACATCAGAGCTCTTCTGACAGTCTTCCGACAATAAACATGGCAGGTGTTCAATTCCAGTCGTGACTAGAAAAAACGGCTCCTGCTTGAGTAACAATTGAACTGAGTCATTAGCAGACCAGCTAACACGGGAGCAGTCAAACCTGATTCCTCCGATGAGAAGACAGGTGACACACGACTGCCACAGGGCGTGAGTGGACATGCAAGGTGTCAGAGAGCAGAGGACAGCGTAGGAGAGAGGACAAGAGAGAAGAACACAAAACACTATCTTCAAAGATGCTATTGAAACCCCTGAAAAAACTCTTGAGTCCATCTGAGCAGTGGGGGGGGAAACTGGAGTGGGAGGGTTGAAATGATGGACACACACTACAGGCAAACGTTACCATGACGATTCACAGACATTCTCCCAACATCAGAATGGAGCATTAATATTTGCAAGATGTTAAACAGATCTGGTACATATACAAACACTTTATGCATCTCCCTTAATTCTTATTAGTGTTAGAAACATCCCCAAATATCTCTCTCTCACACACACACACACACACACACCCACACACACACACACACACACACACACACCGCACCCACGCACAGCTACACACACACACACACACACACACACACACACACACACACACACACACACACACACACACACACACACACACAACACACATGCACACTGCTCAGCGAAGAAAAAAGGTCAAAATAAGCAATCTATAAAAGGCAATATTTGTCATTCTTCAGTCGACTAAGGGTTCAAAATAAATACGCATTACTCTATATTAATGCCAATAAGCTTTGATTCATCTGTACAGTATATACATATGAACTCTTCATTGACAAAATATCCTTTGATGTACAATATTCTCGTAAAAACGTAACGTAAAATAATACAACCATGGCAACAAGCAAGATGAGGCATAATTATTATTATCGTTGATGTTATTATTATTATCATCATTATTGTTATTATAATTGTTATTATTATTCACACAAGTACCCATGCACCCCTATGTTGAACAGCCCCATGTATTAGAACGACAGATACTGCCTTTTGCATATACATGTGCAAGTTAAAACCAAGATTAAAAACTCACTCAGAGCTAAAATATTGACAAAGAAGAAAAACAAAACAAGAAACAGACGAAAATCAAAGTCCATATATCTACACAGCTTCCACACCTCTTCCAATAACATTAACGAATGGGTTACTGCTTACTATATACAGACAGGTTAGCATCCATGCAGTGTCAACAAGGAACACGATAACATTCCAAATATGGACATGGGGGCGGGACAGGGGAGGGGTTTCGGCTGTGACAGCCACGCCCACAGCTAGATGTGCCAGCAAAAGCCACATAGACAAGTTTGATATGCAGACACGCTAGCTAGGCGGAGCCGCCCACCAGGGGGCGTGGTGCTGCAGCTTGTAGACGCATCCCACCAAGACAAGCTCTGTCGTCATTCCCCCTTAAATGCAGAAACACACGCACACGCACACACACACACACACACACACACACACACACACACACACACACACACACACACACACACACACATCCAGACATGCACTGCGATCAGTAGCCGAACGTGGGCAGCTGCGGGCTGCGCGTGTGGGATATCCGTCAGGGCTGGCCCCGCCCACAGCTGGGCGTGGAGTATGGCTGTGTTTTACGTGGCTCCACTGTCCTCTTCTGCACTTCATATTATTGGTTTTGAAGGAGTATCAGAGTTCGAGACACACAAGTCTTTTTTTTTTCAATAATTTCCGCATCTTTCGCGTATCGTATTTCGTTGGTGTTTGTGCCGTTCGTTGGAGTTCTGAGAGACGGCACATATCGGGATGTCCTTCAACGTCCTTCAACGTTTATTTCCATAAGAAACAGGGGAGCCGGTGCAGCCATTTTATCTTCAATTAAAAAATAAGGAAAAAATAAATAAAAACATAAAATAAATGAAAAGTCAGCCATTTTAGTATTTTTCCGTCAATCATCGAGCTACATCTACTACAAACCCTGATACACTCCAATTCCCATAATTCCTAAAATGCTTAAGACACTCAGCCATCCTCGAAAGCTGAGACACAGTTATAGAGGGTGCAAGCTGTATCCCTCACATCACATATAAATACTCATAAGAAAGGACCCCAGCAGGGCAAAACTTCACCAAATGGTTTTTTATGACTCCTCACAGGGGCAATTTTTGGTGTTGGTAGAAAATGTCAGCGTCAAGTAGAAAACCCACAACAGAAGCTGGGCAGCACTAGAATGACCCTCTAGAAACACTTTTCAGTTGTCAGATCTTGAGTGACCTGAACTATTAGTGGAGAGTCATAATATCTTATGGAAAGTCAGATCTTAAACATTATTTGAGACCTACTCTAGAATATCCATAAAGAGTGAAAATTGGTACTTGAAAAGACAAGAGAGAGAAAAATCTCGCAATTGTTTTTTTTTTTTTTTACCCCACATTGTAAAAGGCAAACTAAACCGAATCTTTTTTTTAAGCTTTTTATTAACCTAGCTATTCTACGGTTGTTTGGTGTCAAATCCAGACTAGATCTACAACTTTTAAACCAGACTACTAATCTAAAGTTCTTGCGTCTAAAACCCAGCTAGTCTGCAGTGTTTGCTCTACGCGTCCGAACACTCTGCAGGTTCTGAAATGTTCTCAGCAGGTCTGGAAACATCAGAAACTAAAGATGAATATGTGCATGTGTGTTTTCACGGAGGAGATGAGTGAGACCTTGGCCACTGGCTCTGGTCTGCATATGGCTCTGTTTGGATGGTTCTGCTCTGTCTAGTGTTTGCGGGTCTGGACGGGTCAGTGTGAACTCTGGTTCTGACGTCAGCCGTTGGGCTGGTGAGACGTGAGCATCCTCGTGGGGGCTGACGGAGCGAGGTCCGGTACCCTGCATCAGGTTCTTCAGCAAACTCTAAGCCTGGAGCTTATCTTCAGCTCTTTGGCTGCAGTACCCAGCTCTGATTGGCTGACGCAGCTAGGCACCACGTAACATTGCTAATAACTCCGCCTCATTCACAGGAGTCCAACGCACAGGCCCAGACAAGCTCGCGATCCACAGCGTTCAGCAGGTCCTCTACGAGATCTAGTCCGATATTCTAGAACAGAGAGCACAAATTTGTGGCGCCGTTGGACCGCTGGGACAGAATCTGACGGGTTGGCGTGAGCGGCACGGGCCTGCAGTTGAACCAAGATCCACATGCTCACACAGCAACAAGCTCCTGACCCGGCTAATCAGAACCTCGTGGACTGTGCTGGACTGTGTTAAACTGTGCTGGAGCCCGTCTGGGCGGGAGCTAGGGGGAGGGGCTGCTCTGTCTACCACACCCCCACCATTAATGAGCTCGACGTCAGAGTCAGCGCTTTAAAGTTACGAGAACGACCGAATGCTACTATTCTGATCGTGGTTTGCCATGAAGCGTTGCGATGGGCATCACATGGACGTTCTGCTAGAAGGAAAAAAAGCCCTGATTTCATTTGAATGTGTAACGAAGGGAGCTGGGGCGGTGTCGGGGGAAAACTGCAGCCATCACGTCCCTCGACACAACCTGTGTGTGAGGGTCACTCCCCAGGGGCCGAGGAGAGTGACACACACCGCAGGAGCACACCAGCCGTACACCACAGGCCACGCGATTAAACTAGCCCTGTTACTAAAGCCCCAGAAAGCAGGTCCCCGAAGTGGGCACGCGTTTCTCTCCGCAATTCCAGAGCCCTTGAAATAGAAACACCATTTCATGCTTTACCCAATTAAGGGAGCGATATATGTCAAAATGAAGTCCCACCAAACTACAACACAATAGTGTTTTTCCTTCTGTTCACAGGCACTAGGTGAACACATCTGTCTGCTGTAAGTCCTGGTATTGTATCTCTATGTAGTCGTAAAGGTCCTAAGCCCTATAGTCAGAAATATATTTGCAAACCAAAAGTCCTTCATAAGGACCACAAATCTGACCGTTTCTACCTACTGGGCTTCTACCCCATATTATTTATCTGGCTTGTCATCAAAAGTGTGATTTCTCACGTTATTAACACATGTTGTTGAGTCCTTATGATTCACGTGTTCCTCCTAACGCCACCGAGATGTCTTGACCCACAACCCTGCAGTCAGATTCAGTCCTTAAGCCCAATGAGTGTGAGATGATGGAGACTAGAAATCGGTTTGCAAAAAATATGTATAAAACAAACAAACAAAAAAAAAACACTTTTGTTTTATAAACAAAACAAAACAAAAATGTGACAATCAAAAAACCGAAACATAATGAGAACTGAACAACAGGTTAGGAGAGTCCTGGCTGCCGTAGCTTCTTGATCCCACCGTCGTCCGATTCGACGTCTTGTTTTTAACCTTTAACCTGTGTGTACATATGTAAGAACATGTGAGGGTGTGTGTCTCCATCTCATTTGTGTTTATGTGAGTGTGCATGAGTGTGTGTGTGTGTGTGTGTATAGTAGTGAACGTGTGCCTATGCTCAGGTGACTGAGTGTGTGCGTGCATGTGTGTGTGTGTGTGTGTGTGTGTGTGTGTGTGTGTGTGTGTGTGTGTGTGTTCAGAAGCCCTTAATGTGACAGTAAGCCTCGAGCGAGGAGAAGAGGATGTATATGAGCCACAGGCTGACGAAGAGCATGGTGGTGAGGGCCTTGGCAGTCCGCGGGCGCCGCCCAGCTCCCCGCCGATGTCGGGTCGCCTGCGGTACATCAGTGCCGCCACGCAGATGAACGCGAAGATGGTGAAGAGGGTGACGGAGAAGGCCAGGTTTCCCCCGGCTCCACCCGGAACTCGTGGCCCCTGGAGTTGTGGTAGATGGCGGCGATGGACCAGGCCACGCCGATGCCCAGAAACACGTTGACTGCGTTGCTGCCCCGTCACGTTGCCGATGGAGGCATCGGCGTACTGGTCCTGGATAGCAGCCACTTTACTGGCAAAGGTGTCTGGATGGAAGAGAGAGAGAGAGAGAGAGAGAGAGAGAGATAGGAGAGAGAGAGAGAGGAGAGAGAGAGAGAGAGAGAGAGAGAGAGAGAGAGAGAGAGAGAGAGAGAGGGGGAGGGGGGAGAAACAGTGAAAAATAGGTAAAACAGTGAATGAAAGAGAAAACAAAATACACTATTTAATATCTGATAGGTTATAGCAAGTCTGTAGTAGCCATCTAACCCACAAACGCACACACACACACACACACACACACACACACACACACACACACACACACACACACACACACACACACACACACACACACACTGCTGTCCTCCTCTCTGACACGTTTTGGGTCTCTGTCCTGTGTCTCTGTGCTGTAGTGCAGTAACACTAGTAAACCCTCATCGTCCACTGCTAATTTGAATGTGAACCTCTGAATCATGTGGTTCCTGTTTTCTCCCTCCCTATTGCTCTCAGCCTACCTCTCTCTCTCTCTCTCTCTCTCTCTCTCTATCCATTAGTCTCACTCTCTTGCTCTCTCTCTCTCTTACTCACTTCTACCTCACTGCGTGCGTGTGTGTGTGTGTGTGTGTGTGTGTGTCATTGTTGACTTTGTGAAGCGTGATGGATTGCAGTATGGGGAGCTCTCTGCTGGAAGCTGATTGGCTGACTGGTAGGAGGCAGTTATGCCAGGGACTGAGAAAGACCCATAAACCTCTAAATTATCTTTCCATGACATGTGTGCTCAACACACACTCACATGCTCTCCCCCAACACACCCACACACTCACACCCTCTCCCCCACACACACCCACACCACTCACACCCTCTCCCCCCACACACACCCACACACTCACACCCTCTCCCCCCCACACACACCCACACACTCACACCCTCTCCCCCCACACACACCCACACACTCACATGCTCTCCCTCCCTCTGGCTCTAAAAACATACACAGACCCAATTGTCTCTCTCTTACAATCACACACACACACACACACACACACACACACACACACACACACACACACACACACACACACACACACACACACACACACACACATTCTATATAAATATAGCCCATAACCTGCTAAGCCTCCTTGAACTGCTAGCTGTTCAATGTCCACATGGAAATGAACCCCACAGTATAGTGGGAAAACAAACATCCCTTTACACTTATAAACAACCCTCAACACACTTTACACTTATAAACAACCCTCAACACACTTTACACTAATAAACAACTCTCAACACACTTTACACTTATAAACGACCATTCAAAAGGTTAAACACAACCCTCCACAACCTTTACACTTATAAATAACCACAAACAAACTTTACACTTAGAACGACAATCCACAATCGTTACATTTAATCGTTACATTAAGCTTGTCCACTGTCCATCGTTGTCCTGCAGAATAATCACTTACATATGAAGCAGCTATACAGGGTCCCCATTTGAAAGGAACAGCATCAGAGTGAAGAACCTGCATCATGACTTTGTGATTGTATGTGTGCAAAACTAATTCCAGTATATTAGACTTGCACATATCAAGATTTTTGGGTTGTGCACATGTGTGCAAATATATATTCTTGTCTCTTACAGAGAATTTTGGAGATGGATGCAGATGCAAATGTCCGCCATGAGTATATTTATATAGATGAGGTGGACTTGAACCCCACTTAGACCAGGAGAAGGGGGAGAAATGTCATTGGTCAAAGGGCCATTGTGAATGTCCCAGGACAACCTGGGGGAAACATTACAATGTGTGCTGCCATTACCAATAATGGTGTCCTGCATCACCATGCAACACTTGGTCCTTACAACACTGTTCACATCATAACTTTTCTGGATGCAATTCTCAATATTCTTGTCCAAGGTCGGCAGAATCTAGATCAACAAAGATTTGTGGTCATATGGGACAATGTCAGTTTTCATCGGGCACATCTGGTCCAGAACTGGTTTGTGACCCATCCTCACTTCTCTGTTGTACCTGCCTCCATATTCACCTTTTCTCGTTCCAATTGAGGAGTTCTTCTCCACCTGGCGCTGGCGGGTGAGCTAATGACAACCTCCCAGCCCATACCCTCACCACAGCCAACACCCCCCCAGCCCATACCCTCACCACAGACAACACCCCCCAGCCCATACCCTCACCACAGACAACACCCCCCAGCCCATACCCTCACCACAGTCAACACCCCCCAGCCCATACCCTCACCACAGCCAACACCCCCCAACCCCATACCTTCACCACAGCCAACACCCCCCAACCCACACCCTCACCACAGCCAACACCCCCCCCAACCCATACCCTCACCACAGCCAACACCCCCCCAGCCCATACCCTCACCACAGACAACACCCCCCAACCCATACCCTCACCACAGACAACCCCCCCCATACCCTCACCACAGCCAACACCCCCCAACCCATACCCTCCACCACAGTCAACACCCCCCAGCCCATACCCTCACCACAGCCAACACCCCCCAACCCATACCCTTACCACAGCCAACACCCCCCAATCCATACCCTCACCACAGACAACACCCCCCATACCTTCACCACAGCCAACACCCCCCCTACCCTCACCACAGCCAACACCCCCAACCCATACCCTCACCACAGCCAACACCCCCCCAACCCATACCCTCACCACACAGACAACACCCCCCCAACCCATACCCTCACCACAGCCAACACCCCCATACCCTCACCACAGACAACACCCCCCAACCCATACCCTCACCACAGCCAACACCCCCATACCCTCACCACAGACAACACCCCCCAGCCCATACCCTCACCACAGCCAACACCCCCCAACCCATACTCTCACCACAGTCAACACCCCCCAGCCCATACCCTCACCACAGTCAACACCCCCCAGCCCATACCCTCACCACAGACAACACCCCCAGCCCATACCCTCACCACAGCCAACACCCCCCCAACCCATACTCTCACCACAGTCAACACCCCCAACCCATACTCTCACCACAGCCAACACCCCCCAGCCCATACCCTCACCACAGCCAACACCCCCCAGCCCATACCCTCACCACAGCCAACACCCCCCAACCCATACTCTCACCACAGCCAACACCCCCC